>NC_091462.1:98597864-98760364 GCF_027789765.1 Dendropsophus ebraccatus | reverse complement strand
AGGGGGAGATGGAGAGAAAAGCTCTCACACAGATTTTTGTGTCTTCAGCAGAAAGCAGCAGCTCAGAACTGGGGGAAGGACACTGAATAGATAAGTATGGAAGGAATTGTTAGTCCCATCATGGGCAGCAGCATATGAAAAGTTATGTTTGAGTGGAATACCAATTTAAAGGAATTATCCAATCGTGTTAGTCTGCTTGATTTATCACTATATCAATTTATCACTGTAAAATGCTTAGGAGTAGCTGACAACACATCCTTAGCGATTTTCCCACTGACTGACAGCGGGGAGATTCCCAGAAAATGGCGGGGAAAAGAAAGAGAAAGTATATTGGAAAGTGACACAATGTCAGTTTATCTAAACCTTGAAAGCCCCTTTAAAGAAAATTCCATACAAGGGGGAACAACCTTGTGTCCATGATCTTGTCTCACCTGTTTTGGGGACCCTGGGTGACAGCCATTGTACCCACAGTTATAGCTTCCACCTAACTTATCTTGGTACTATGTGGACTGAATATGGCAGTATGTATTGTGCACTATATGGCAGTGTTATGTGTACTATAAACTATAGAGCACTATTATCTTGCACTATTATAAAAGCAGTATTATGTGAGCTGTATATAGCCATATTTTATTGGGGTTATAATAGAAGTAGGATTATGTGGGCTGTATATAGCAGCATTATTTTAGCTCTTTAGAGCAGTATTGCGTGGCTCTATATGGCAGTATTATCTTTGCTCTATATGGTGGCATTATTTGGGTTATATATGGCACTTATCTTGTCTCTGCTTAACAGTATTATGGGGGCTCTATATGGCAGTATTATTTTGGCACTGTGTGGTGATATGATGTTTACTGAAATTATTATTTGGTCACTATAAGGGGATATATCTTTGCTGTTTATGGCAGAATGTTGGCTCTCTGGTAGTATTATTGGATGTGTATGGAAGTATTTTCTTTGTATTATATGGGCTATATTGTGGCAGTATTGTCTTAATAACTACATAACACGGCCACATTATGTAGTCTGTATATAGCAGTATAATACTGTCACTGGCACTGTTATGTGTATGGCAGTATTCTCTCTGTACTATATGGTGCTATTATAAGGGCTGAATATGGCAGTATTATGCTACACCACTTGACAGTATTATATGGGTGTTATATTAGTGTTCTGTCGCGGTATTATGAGTGCTGTATATAGCAGTGTTATCTTGCTGTATATCACAGTATTCTGTTCCATTACATGAAATGATTATGCAGGCTTTATATAGCATTGACACTGTGCGGTGGTATTATATGGGCTGTATGTGGCAGTGTAGTTTGGGCATTATAGGGTGTAAATATGGTAGATGGATATGTAAGCATTATCTTGGCATTGTGTGGTGGAATTATTTAGGCTATATATGGCAGTATTCTCTTGGCACTATAGGGTGTTAATATGTTATATGGATATTTTAGTATTATCTTTGCACTATATTGTGGTATTATGTTTTCTGTATCTGTTAGTATTCTAGTACTTTATGTGTTATATTGTATGTGGCAGAATATCATTGTAGCATGGTATGGACTGTTACGATATGGCGTGCTTGTCCCCCACAGCTCCTCTTTGCTGCCCCTCTTTTATGTTGGGCAATCCTTCCTCTCCCACCTCACAGATAATCTTGTGGAGTTCAGCCGGCGTCTATCTGGCTAAACAGAGAGGATGGAGACAGGGAAGTAAATGTACGTGTGACTGATACCGGTGTAACACGGCGGGAAGGCAATGAAGCAGAACAGAGTGTGAGTGATGCAGCTTCCATGGCGGGCGGAGAGAAAAACCTAAAAACCAACTTCAAGGAGATTCCTATCTGACAGCTGGAGGAAAGTACCAGCCACCGGGTTTGTTTTTTTCTTTATAAAAGGAAAATTATCACCAAGTATAAAAACCACATCTCTCACAATGCACTGCAGCAGAGCATGAAGAGCAATAGACACAGAACTGTCAGTATTACCAAGTATAAAAACCACATCTCTCACAATGCACTGCAGCAGAGCCTGAAGAGCAACAGACACAGAACCGTCAGGGTCTATAAGGGAGTAAAAGGAAGACCCTACATGAAATGTATAAACCCTCACATTTTTGGTGGGACCAGCCAACTGTCTAATACATATGGGGGGTCTTCCACTCCGACAGATAATGATGAAATTTATGAATACTCAACAGAGTTGTATCTGGATGAAAAGCAGTTGGCAGAGACTTCCATTAAAGGGGTGGTTTTTACCAATATTTTTTTTTCTTTCAGCTCAACTGGTCCCAGCAAGTGCCAGAGACATGTAATTTTATTTCTATAAAAAAAAAAAAAATATCTCCAGTTTTCCAGTGTTTATCAGCATCTGTATGTCCTGCAGGAAGTGGTGTGTTCTATCCACCCTGACACAGTGCTCTCCGCTGCCACCTCTGTCCATGTCAGGAACTGTTCATAGCAGTAGCAAATCCCTATAGAAAACCTCTCCTGATCTCCAGATTGGAAAGAATGCCACTTCTGGTAGGAAATACAGCAGCTGAGAAGTACTGGAAGACTTAGGATTTTTTAATAGAGGTAAATTATAAATCTGTGCCACTTTCTGGCACCAGTTGATTTGAAAGAAAAAAAATGAGGTGAATAGCCCCTTTAAATAATTCTCTATCCACAGCTGATTGCAGGGGTCTGAACGGAGGTCCCTTGCCTCCTGAGTGAAAGGGAGCGGCTGCCCACGTGCTCAGCCACCACTCCACAGTGCTCTCTGCTGTCACCTCTGTCCATGTCAGGAACTGTAGTTGGAGCAGAAGCAAATCCCCATAGAAAACCTCTTGTTTTCTCCAGACTGGAAAGAATACAGCACTTCCTGCAGGACATACAGCAGCTGATAAGTACTTAGATTTTTTTAATAGAAGTAAATTACAAACTTCTGTCACCTTCTCTCACCAGTTGATCTAAAAATTTTTTTTTGTGACCAACCCTTTAGAAGCTCTCATATCCAAAATTAAGCTTTTTGCAACATGACATGCAAGGGAAATACTGTATGTATCCAGACATAGCTGTTCCTGGAAGGTTAGAGAAGGCGGACCCCCTAACTTGTATAGTGATTGACTTAAAGGGGTATTTCCATTCATTCTCTACAGAGCTGCTAATGATAGCAGAAAGCTACATTCATCTATCTCCGGCTGTTCCATAGAAAGAAGGGATTTCAGGGTTCCCATTCTCAAGAATGCAGGGGGGCCCAGCGTTCGGATCCCTCACAAACTTAGTTATGCCTTGTCCTGTGGATATCTTTTTGGACGCTGGTCATTTTGAGGCCAAATAGCGACTGTTATTTTGAAATTACAGACGTCATTGCAAAATAACGTACGTTATTTGGCCTCAAAATGACAAGACGTCCAAAAAAAAGAACCTAGCCTTAACCTGTTTACTTTCCCTGCAGCACCTCCACAGGAGAAATCGGGTATTACAATGTGTCTGTTACAATCATTGGACAGGCTGTGTAGTGCTAAAACTTGCTGGGTCCTCCAAAGTGAGTGACATTCTACCCTAATAAAAGTCCTAGACGAGAGACTCCGAATGACCTAAAAGTCTACTTCTAAACCAGACAACCCCCTGGAAGGATCCTTGTAGAAGGAAATACATGACCTCACTGGATGGCGATAGTATGTGTGCAGCTGGTACTTTGTGAATCTTTTTTCCATCAGATGGGATAAGATAGCGAGTGGAAAACACAAGCTCTCTGTTCATTTATGATAACCACATGAAGCGTGTGAGGTATCAGTATGGGAACTCGCCCATTTCCTTTCCCCGGGCCGTCCTCACAACGGAAGTGAAGGAGATAAGTGACTTAAAGTGCGTTAAGAATTCATGAAGCTGATGTAACGTAGACGATGTGACAACGCCGCGCTCTTGCGAGAGATCCTGCTTCCCTCTTATCTGCATTGTTGATCGCCGCGCTCTAGGAGACACCGTTCTAGGCTACGTTTACATCTTCTAAATCTTTTAGTTGAACCATCTTCCCTCATAGAAAAGAGAAGTTTCCTGAAGCCCCCACCTTGCACCCCCTGGCAGTGGGCAGATGTTTTGTCTATTAAGACACCTGGACAGCTTTCCGTGGGTGGGGTTGCTCTTAAAATATATATATAATATAAAAAAAACTCTGAGAGGAAGAAGTGAAATAATTGAAAAACAATAGCGGCGGCCATCTTGTTGGCGTATTGGTTCAAGTAGATTTGGTAGGTGTAGAAGCACACGCTATGCCAACTTGTGCAAAACTACAACACCCATCTGGCTGTCAGGACTTGATGGGAGTTGTAGTTTTGCACTAGCCGAAGAGCCACAGGTTGGCAAACACAGCCTTAAAGGAACACAGTTAGGCCAGTGCAGGGCCTGAGAGATTCTTTGTCTTATACTTTACCCTCTTGGGACTGCATAAGGATATCACCTGTCTGTAAGCCCTGTTAGAACATATAAAAAAAAAAAAGTAGAATACTGTCAGCCGTTGGCCAATCATCGCTATTAAATGTACCCATGCGTTGTCGGCGCCTGACGACTTTACTTCCGAACCTAAACCAACGATCAGCCGATGATCTTTGTCATTGGCTGTTCATTGTCTCTATTACACAGAGCGATAATCGGCCCGATTTGGCTGATTATCGCTCTGTGTAATAGGCCCCTAAGGTTGTGTGTGGTATTACAATTCAGCTCCATTCACTTCAATGGAAATTAGCTGCATTACCACACACAACCTAAGGATAAGAGTGGTGCTGTTTTTGCAGCTCTGTTTTTCTAACCTTCTTTAAAGGTCAGTTTATTGGTGCTCCACAATGTTCGAAAGTCTTATAAGCTTAAGATGTTAATAGTCACTGCTCCTGCAGAGCTAGAGGTTTGGGACCCCTGTTTTAGTGTTTTTGTGGGTCCCAGCAATAAATTTATCCTTACTCTGTGTTTAGGTGATTCATTTTTTTTGGGCAACCCTTTTTAGGCTGGGTTCACACTATGTATATTTGAGGCTGTATTTGTGAGGCTGTATAGCAACCAAAACCAGGAGTAAATTGAAAACACAGAAAGGCTCTGTTCACATAATGTTGTAATTGAGTGGATGGCCGACATTTAATGGCAAATATTTGCTGTTATTTTAAAACAACGGCTGTGGTATTGAAATAATGGCCGTTATTTACTGTTATATGGCGGCCATCCACTCAATTTCAACATTGTGTGAACAGATCCTTTCTGTGTTTTCAATCCACTCCTGGTTTTGGTTGCTATGAGGACCTGACATGAGGACCAAATACAGCCTCAAATATACATAGTGTGAACCCAGCCTTAAAGAGTGCTTGCATTCATTAAATGGCCTCTTCTCTTAAAGGGAAACTGTCACCTAGACAATGTTATCTGTTCTATCATCATCATGTTATAGAGCAGGAACAGCTGAGCAGATTAATATATATCTTTATGGGAAAAGATTCTGTATAACTTACAACATGTTGAGTGAAATCCCTGATCGTTATGTGTTAAAGGGGAAGTGTGGCGGTAAAAAATTATTCACAGAATAACACACATTACAAAGTTATACAACTTTGTAATGTATGTTATGTCTGTGAATGGCCCCCTTCCCCGTGTCCCACCACCCCCACCCGTGTACCCGGAAGTGTAGTGCTTTATGGTGCGTTTACACAGACAGATTTATCTGACAGATCTTTGAAGCCAAAACCAGGAACAGACTTTAAACAGGGAACAGGTCATAAAGGAAAGACTGGGATCCATCCTCTTTTCAAATCCATTCCTGGCTTTGGCTTCCAAAATCTGTCAGATAAATCTTTCTGTGTAAACGTTCCCTTATACATACCTGATCACCGCGTCATCAGCCGCTGAGCCGCGATTGGCCGAGCACAGTTATGCTCAGCCAATTGCGGCTGAGCAGCTGATGACGCGGCCGGCACTCGGGAAGATCGAAGGTGTTCGGGCCGGCCGGCCGAAGATGACGTTTGGCACAAGATGGCGGACGCGTGTCGGCACGGATCAGGTATGTATAATGCACTACACTTCCGGGTACACGGGTGGGGGTGGTGGGACACGGGGAAGGGGGCCATTCACAGACATAACATACATTACAAAGTTGTATAACTTTGTAATGTGTGTTATTCTGTGAATAATTTTTTACTGCCGCACTACCCCTTTAGGGAGTCCAGTGGGTGGTGTCACTCAATGAACTGGACTCTTTAGCCTGGAAACATCAGAAAAACATTTAATTTCTAGATCAACAGTTGGGCTAGTCCAGGGATTGAGCCCTTCAGCTGTTGCAAAACTACAATTCTCATCAAATATATATCATTGGCTGTCCAGGTATGATGGGAATTGTAGTTGTGCAACAGCCGAGGGCCAAAGGTTCCCCATCCCTGGACTAGGACTTGTTCCCATAGTACTGATGTGTGGCCCCAGACTTGTATAGCAGGGGTAGGGAACCTTTGCTCTCCAGCTGTTGAAAAACTACAACTTCCATCATGCCTGGACAGTCAAAGCTTTGGCTGTCCAGGCATGATGGGAGTTGTAGTTTTGCAACACCTGAAGAGCCAATGTTCCCCACCATTGCTGGATAGGGACACGCCCTATTGACAGGGGTAATATAACACCCAGTTGTCAAGGTATTCATACATTTCCAGGAGGAATAACATTGTAATTCGCATCACATCTATTTAATAGAGAATAAGGCCCGTGACATAATGCAAATTCCATGCGTGAACCTTGAAGTAGTAACCAAAACAGACGCGTCAGGAGAACGGACGTGAGGCTTCCAGAGTCCGTCCCTTTAAATACCACATAAATGCCACAAAAGCACAAGAATAAATACTATCGCCAGACGCGTCTAGCTTACGTGTAAGAAGTGGCGACAACCGTTCCTGTGTGTCCTCTCATAGGCGGCAGCGCTTGTCTGCAGAGTTCTGCATTCAGCAGCTAAATCAGGTAGACAAGAAAAGTAATTTGCCCAGGGTGGTAATTGGTTGCACACATGAGTGAGCTGCAAGGTAGCTGCTCGCTCCGGCTGCCGCCTGCGCTTCTTTCTGCCGGCGGATAAATTGAACCACAACAATACATTTTTTTTCTATTTGCATGAAATTGTTCTTGTAGATTGTTCTTATGCCTCAGGTGTGTAGAATTTTGCAAATGCCTGATATGCTTGTCCAAGGTGCCGCGTGCCATTATGTTTGTTATTATAGAGCTGCAAAACCACACCCAAACTGAGAACAGGACTGGTGCTGTTTCTTGAAGATGGCGGCCATGTTTTTCTCCTTTAAAGGGGTTATCCAGCGAAAATCTATTTCTTTCAAATCAAATGGTTTCAGAAAGTTATGTAGATTTGTAAATTACTTCTATTTAAAAATCTCAGTTCTTCCAGTACTTATCAGCTGCTGTATGTCCTGCATGAAGTGGTGTATTCTTTCCAGTCTGACACAGTTTGTTTGAGACAGGAACTGTCCAAAGCAGTAGAAAATCCCCATAGAAAACCTCTCCTGCTCTGGACAGTTCCTGACATGGACAGAGGTGGCAGCAGAGAGCACTGTCATACTGGAGAGAATACACCACTTCCTGCAGGACATACCGCAGCTGATAAGTATTACAAGACTTGAGATTTTTAAACAGAAGTAAATTACAAATCTGTATAACTTTCTGACACCAGTTGATTTGAAAGAAAAGGATTTTCTCTGGACAACCCCTTTGATTTGAGTGGATGCTGTGTAATTCTTTTTTCTTCCTGTGGTGGCGCTGCGAGGAACAATTACTGCCAGGTTTCCAAACAGGATACAGCTGATCGCTTCGGATCCCTGCAGAGAGACACTTTATAGTAGAAATTCCTTTGATGGGGTTATCCCAAGATTAGGGGAAACTAGCTGATCTGTGGGCGTCCGGCAGCAGGGAATAGAGGCCCCTCTAGTGAATGAAGTCGCAGTGAGCATGTTTGACCGCCCCTCTGTTTATTCTTCATGGGGTTCTGTACATAGCCAAGTAAAGTGCTCAGCAATGGAGAATTAATGGAGTGGTGGCTGAGCATGTGGACAGCCGCTCCATTTACTCAGGAGACAAGGGACCACCGTTCATGTGATCAGAGCTGATCACTGAGGTCAGACCCCCGCAATCAGCTGTGGATAAAGAATTATTTAAAGGGGTAATTCACCCCATTTTTTTTTCTTTCAAATCAAATGCTGCCAGAAAGTGCCAGAGATTTGTAATTTACCTTTATTAAAAAAATCTCAAGTCTTCCAGCTGCTGTATGTCCTACAGGAAGTGGTATTCTTTACAGTCTGGACAGCTAGAGAGGTTTTCTATAGGGATTTGCTGCTGCTCTGGACAGTTCCTGACATGAACAGAGATGGCAGCAGAGAGCACTGTGTCAGACTGGAAAGAATATACCACTTCCTGCAGGACATACAGCAGCTAAGTATTGGAAGTCTTGAGATTTTTTTTAATAGAAGTAATTAACAAAACTATGTAACTTTCTGGCAACAGTTGATTTGAAAGAATTTTTTTTGGGGTGAACTACCCCTTTTAACGGGTTGTCTGCTGTATTTCATTAGAAAGATGTCCTTGCTGTGATCTATGGGCATAGCAAGTGTTTAGTTCCTCAGCAGCGCCACCTTAGGCTAAGCGAGGTATTACACAGTGGTGGTTGAAATCAAAGAACTGTCTGCATCATACAGTGTTTAGACACCAGTGATTTGCCAACTCTGACAAAACTACATCTCCCGTGCTGAGCGTTGTAGTTCTGCAATAGAGCCCCAGGTTGGGGAACAGAAGTGTGGTGCATAGGCCTGCTAAGTAATCCAGACTGAAGAATAAGGGGGGGGGGGGGTTATACTCTTCAGAATAGGTTTTCAAAACTAGACAACCCCCTCTAAGCTTTGTATACATAGACCTGGGGAACCCCTCTCAGATTCGCCTCCGTTGCTCAGATGCAGCCGCCGCGCTTTGGAGCCACTGTCGCTAATCACTGTGTTATTGGTCCGGTTATTAAAAGGGGGATTAACTCATGGTGTAATTACTTAACTACGTGTGTGATGCTGGGAGGAAAATCAATAGCTCTCGGGCCGCTGGCGCTCCCGCTGTAAGTTTCCCTCCGGAGATTGTTTCTTTGCAGAAGCTGCTGGAGGAATGAATGGCGGCTGGAAGAAATATCTGCAGGACAGATCTGCCTTTAGATTTGTTATAATATAGAAATCCATCATCCCCGCAGAGGCCCACGGCCTCCGTATAAATACACCTCACCGCTCCTCCTGTAGTAAGTTGGTTGTGTCAAGAGCCGCGTGGAGATTACTCCTCCAGCGTAATGAGCCTTAATGGGGTAGTCGGTGACTGTGCTCCTCGTCTCGGGGACATGTTATTGCTTTCTTGTCGGCACGCGGCCTGGAACGCCCATTCTTCATGGTGTTTTGCTCCTTCACACACATTCCATTATAGTAAGGCCTTGTATACATGGAGGGTCATAGCTTTCCCTCACCGGCTAAAGGTAAGGGCCTGTATGTGAAGGCCCCCATATACATTAGAAATATGTTGGCATGTCGGATCTCAGTTTCCCTGTTCTTTTGTTGTCGGGAGATAGGTGGGCACCATAGATGTTGTTGTCGGGAGATATATGGGCACCATAAATGTTGTTGGGAGATAGATGGGACCTTAGATGTCTAGCAGTGGCTTACCATCCTCTTTTCCCCAATCCAAACACATGAACACTCGACTAAGCAGAACATTCATGTGTATAGGTTGTCGGTCATGATGGGAAGTGTAGTTTGGCAGAGCCACAGGCTGGGGAACAGTGCCTAGCCTAAGTTATAGGGGAGGCCACACTTGGGCATGGGTCTCTTTGCCACATAAGATGACACGGGATTGGTGAGGCCCTTTTACACTTTTATTGCTTTGGGGTCCTGGATTTTTATGGTGCGTTCACACCTACAGGATCTGCAGCTGATTTTCTGCAGCAGATTTCATTTAAATAACTGAACACAGCATCAAATCTGCTGCAGATCTGCTGCAGATCCTGTAGGTGTGAACGCACCCTTAAAGGGATTGTCCAGTTAAGAAAACCCCTTGTTATAGTTAAAGAAGTCCGGGGCTGCTATAACTTTGGGAGGAAGCAGGGGCACAGGGGGTACATAAACAATGTTAACTTGAATGTCCCCGTGCCTATCCAGTGCCGGATCGGGAGCCCTGCCGGCCTCCAGGGTCTTTTTCTCAGCCCGCTCAGCCAGTCAGTAGCTGGGATGGGACGCCGCTCCGGTCACTGATTGGCTGAGCGGGCTGTCCATCCGAGGGGTTGGGCATTTTCCCCGTCGTGACATCATCACAACTGTGGGGCCCTGAGGTCGGTCCGGCGACGTATCCCAGTCACGGGGAGAGGTAAAAAATCAATCATGCTCATTTTCTCCTCTGCCGCCTGCCAATTTGTTGGCCATACTTCTCCTTTAATATAGGCAGTCCTCTATTCAGAGTATTCACCTCTTGGAGTGGAGAGCGCTTACAAAGAGCGTCTCTCTTGCTGGAGAGTTAGGGCCCTATTCCACCCGACGATTATCGTTTGCATAATCATTAATGATTAACGATCTGAAACTACCGCTATTAAGAAAAAACCTGAAAACGTTTACTCATTTCCATGGAACGATAATCATTACTTATGATCGTAATTGCGATAGTTTTTTCTTCGCTATTTATTCGCTATTGCGTTAGTATCTATTGCGAACGACCGAACGATGTCTTATTCAATGCAAACGATTTGCGAACGAGCAACGATAAAAATAGGTCCAGCTCTTATAAAGCGATCAACGATTTCTCGTTCGGTCGTTAATCGTTAACTGCATTTCAACCGAACGATTATCGTTTAGATTCGAACGATTTAACGATAATCTGAACGATAATCGTCCGGTGGAATAGGGCCCTTAGAAGCATCTAAGCTGCTGATATGTCTCTATTAGTGCATGGGGCGGTAAGGGGGAAGATAAGTTTCTTACCTTGATCCCTGGCACAGGTTTTTTTTATTTTTAGTTAAATTCCTATGCTAATGAGGTGGTTTGGTGCATTGTGGGCGGGACTACCACCCTCCATCCACCCCGGCCGCTCCTTCTCATGAATATTCATTGGGCGCTCTGCAGGGACATCACTCCCAGTATTCATTATAAGAGGTGAGCCGGCTTGAGTCGATAGGTGCACTGAGGGAGGTAGTTCCGCTGGTTACAGCGGTGTTCCTCATAGCCAGTAGTAATGGTGCAGAGAGGTTTCTCACTACGGTGACTTCATCATTGTTTTTAATTATTATTCGAGGTAAGTTCCATAAATCTCAGTAACTACTGGAGGAAGGGTCACATTCGCAACATTTCTGAACTCGTCACCACATGCCTGAGTTACTATCCGGAAGCAGCAGCCGTGTGTCTACAGGCTGTAAAGAGGGAAGAATTAAAATAAAAAAAATTAAAAAAAATGTGCTTGCAATGGAGCCATCAAATGTGTTGTACAAAACATTTTATAGGGTCTATGTAGGTTTAGAAATGTCAGCTTTCTTCCAAAAACAGCGCCACACCTGTCCATAGATGTCTGCCTACAAGTGTGGCACTGTCCCTGGAGGGAGCTGCCATGTTGCTTTTTTTAATATTTAACCTCCTGTAAATCTGTTTAGTTAGGGCTCATTCACATGGTCTGTGCCGTGATCTGCACTGCAATGACCGGAGGAGGATTGCGGTCAAGGTTTTACAGAACTACAACTCCCAGCATGCCCTGAGAGCCAAAGGCAATTTTGCAACAGCTGGAGACCCTCAGGGGACCATTGGTATAATTCATCTCCAACCTTAGCCCACCAACCGTCGCAAGACTACAAAGACTACAGAACTGCAGGGCATGCTGGGAGATGTAGTTTTACAACAGCTTTCAGTTCCAGGGTTAGAGAACATTGCATCACCCAAGGCACTTAATAAATCCTAAGCACAAGTAATAATAGCTGCAATGGCCTCCTCCCTTAGTCAACACAGTTACATCCTGAAGCATACAATCCATTAGAGGAGAGCAATCGAAGAATCAGCCCTCCGCCTGCGTTATGTATATGACATAAAATCAAATGCCATGTCCCGTCCTGCTCCCCTCATCTTACATGTGCAGCTTAGCATGGAGGGCACGGGGATAGTCAGTCACCACCATCTATTATCGGAGCGGTCAATAATGTGGCAGCTTTTCTGCCGCCTCCTGGCCTTGTGCACAGTATTGATAATGAAGCTGCATCTGCTCTTCCCTGTTCATTGGAGGATATTCACATGTAACAGGCATGATGGGAGTTGCAGTTTTGCAAGGGTCAAGGTTGAGAGGTTCCCTATCCCTGAGTTAGATGATGCAGATTCTGCATCACAATTTGCATTAGGGTACAAACACACACACCGTATACGCAGCAGATCTGCAGCAGACTTGGTGGTTCAGATTTGATGCTGTGTTCAGTTATTTAGATCTAATCTGCTGCGTATCTGCTGCGTATCGCAGCAGTAAATAAGCTGCGTATACGGTGTGTGTGTTTGTACCCTTAAAGGGTTTATCCAGGATTAGAATACCATGGCTTCTCTCTTAAAAAAAAGAGCGCCACTCCTATCTTCTCCTGGTATTACAGCTATGACTTCCTTCTTTTCAATAGAACTGAACTGCAATACCACACACAAACTGAGGACAAAAGTGGTGCTATTTCAGGAAGAAAGCAGCTGTGTTTTTCTTACCCCAGAAAAACCCTTTCAACTTCAATGGGAAATGTGCACAAATGGTAATTTTGACCCAGAATTTCCTGAAATCCTGATAAGTTAAGTCTTGAGGTGGATTTCATAGTAATTCTTCTCTTTGATCAATGGGAGACTGAATCTACATCAGATCTGAAAATCTGACCTGAAATACCTTGTGTGCATATACCCTTTAATGGACACTGTCACTTTAAGATGAAAACCTTTGACATGTTGTGGAGACGTGTCAAAAAGCTTTGAAAGGTTCAGAAGTGCACTCTCTCCAGGCTCTGTGCCACATGACCTAAGGCCTTTTTACATGGGGCAATTATCAGCAACGAGTATTTCTAGAAACGCTTATTTGGCGCGTGTAAAAGTCTCAGCGATCGGCCAAGGAGCGGGAAAATGCCGATCCTTGGCTGATCGCAAGTGATCGCAAGGTCACGGGGGGTCAGACCTCCGTATTCTGTGGAAGGGGGACAATTAAGTTTTAATAGGAGAACCCCTTTAAGTGGCCTTGCATTGCAAGAGGGATTGTAAACGAGCTCTGATCTCGCTGATCGTGTGCTCACTTGCGTCCTTGCACGGCCCCCAATCAGGCCTTGTAAAAGGTCCTTTAAACTTTACCATAATGCAAGTCTATAGGACTGTCTTGGTCCCCTAGACAGAGAACAGGGGGAGAAGTGCTTAATGGTTCTCTACTCTCATTTTACTGATCGATCGGGGTCTAAACATCGGTTAAAAATGGCTGACAAGTGTTAGAAATGCAAGATAGATTTTGAAGTAACTCTGTACCCTCAATCTGTCTCCCCCCAAACCGCTTGTGCCATCAGATAGCTGCTTTTAATCCAAGATCTGGACAGATCCGGCAGTACAAGCGGTTTGGGCGGGGGGCAGATTGTGGATACAGAGTCACTTGAAATGGCAGGGACAGTTAACATTTTCATACCATAGCTATAGGGGGCGATTTATCAAACATGCTGTAAAGTGAAACTGGCTCAGTTGCCCCTAGCAACCAATCAGATTCCACCTTTCATTTTCCAAAGAGTCTGTGAGGAATGAAAGGTGGAATCTGATTGGTTGCTAGGGGCAACTGAGCCAGTTTCACTTTACAGCATGTTTGATAAATCTCCCCCATAGATTTTCAAGTGCTGCAGTCTGTTTGGCTCCGGCTGGTTCGGGTGTGGTGTCTAAGCATATGTTCACACAGTGCTATGGGGAAAATACGTTGGGCAATACATGACACGAATTGAGAGGATAGTCCTATGTCACACATTTTATTTGCTGAATGGGGCTAGTCTGCTGCCAGCACTTCACTTATTCTGGGGTACCTGAATTGCGCACTCTAAAAATATGCTCTACAATTTGCGATTAAAACTTTATGAAACAGTGTGAACCGGCATGTATTCCTGTCCAAAACAACGGACCTGGAATTCATCATATTATACGCGTCAGAATACGTGCCATGCGCCACTTGTGTCCCCAGTTTGTGTGATATTGAAGCTCAGTTTTATTGAAGTGAATGGAGACAAGATGTAATACCGCACACAACCTGAGGACAGGTGGGGTGCTGTTTCTGTAAGAAAGCAGCAATATTTTTCTAATTCTGAAGAATCCCTTTAATGTAGATGTTCTCAGGTACGGTCTCTAGAATAGTCACAGACTCTGTAGCACTCAGATGGTCTTGCGGCATTTCCTCTGTGGGGTTTTGCTCAATAGTACCGTATGGCCACATGTGCTGATCGCGATTGCATGGCCCTTCCTCTTTCCTGGACAATGTGCGGACTGTTCAGGCCGGGGACCAGGCGTTGGAGGGATTTTAATTTTTTATTTCTGCTCATTTGGTTGCATCTACAGCCATCCCCATCACATCCTCATTGTAGGAAGTGAAACTTAGTTTTTTCCTTTCACTTGTTTAGTTGAGGGGCGCAAAACCAGTGACATTAAAGGGGCATCAAACCAGTGATGTGTTAAAGGGGCACCAAACCCCACCCAGTCCTATTGGCGCTGTGTCTGGATGTCTTATACCTTGTGTGTGTGTGTGTGTACAAATATAAAGGCCTATATAGGTGCTTTTGATAATGGTAGCAGTATTATCCAGGCTGTGTATGGCACTGTATGATGGTATATGGATACTGTATACTGTTATTTAAAGGGGTATTCCTATCTCATGACTTGTCACTAGGATATGCTGTTATTTTATGATTTGAGGGCGGGGCCTCTATGGATCCTGAGAATGAAGGGGCCATCTCACAGTACAGTGCTGCTGGTCCAATTCACTTGAATGGTGCTGTGCCATGATATACTTAAAGAGGCCACAACTTTGAATCAGTGTGGAGACTCCGTCGTTCTCAGGATCGATTGGGTCCCAAATACTGGACTCCCACTTGTCCATAAAGTGATCATATCCCAGCAATATATCATTATTTTGCCACTGTATGGTGGTATGGACATGGTTGGGCAGTATGATGTGGGTTGTTATTTCAGTCATGTTTATGGCAGTATTATTTGGGTCTGTGAGTACCTTTATTTGGACACGCATGGTAGTATAATGTAGGTACTCTTTAGTAGTATAATAAAGAACATATAGAGCAGTATAATTTGGCTCTCTTCATTGGGCACCTTTGTGGCAGTATTATTTAGTTTCCATATAGCGCTTTTATTTGGGCACTATGTGGCAGTATTTTGTAGGCACTCTTTAGTAGTGTATAGCATACAGTATCTCAACGTTTATGGCTTCTTTATTTACTCTCAATGTGGTATTTTTATTTGGGCTTTGTGGTTGTATATGGACATTGTATGGCGGTATTATATAGGCCCTTTTTAGTAGTATCATGTGAAAAGTATATAAAAAGGTAATTTAGATGCTGTATAACAGTATTCTGTTGGCAACTTCCTGACAGCATTATTGAGTCTATATAACCCTTTTACCTGGGCACCCTATGGTGGTGTGTGAACACTAAATGGCAGTGTTATGTAGGCGTTTTTACTAGTATCCTGTGGGAAGTATATAGCATTCTAATTTAAGCACCGTATGGCACAATTTGTATGGATATTGTGTATGGCAGTATTGTTTATTCTCTGTATAGAATTCATTTGCACCTTTATGGCAGTACTGTTTAATCTCGATATAGTGTTTTTATTTGGGCACTTTGTGGTTGTAGATGGGCACTGTATGGCAGTGTTATGTAGGCACTTTTTAGTATCATGTGGAAAGCATATTGCAGGGTAATTTAAGCATTATTTGTTCTTGGGCACTATTATGGCAGTAGTGTTTAAGTGGCGGCATGTGGACACTATACGGCAGGATTATGTAGGCATGTTGGAATTGTGCAGTGTAATTTATGTACCGTATGGCAATATTATGCAGTGGCAGAAAATCTTTACATCTGACTGTGCCCTATGGCTATATTCACACATGCTGTTTTTTTTATAGAAATTTGGTGCAAAAAATTTTTTTTTTGACTTGAAGAGATCCTATATTATAGCTTCAATCTTTTGGTTTAATCTGTGTCTTTACCCCCAGATGGTCCCCTGAGGTGTACTATTAGCCCTATAAGTACAGCTCTTCTCCGATCAGCTGGAGGTGACCGCTGATCTCTACACATTTAAAGCTGATGGGTGTCGGGGGAATACGACTCCTGCGTTCATCTGTAGTACCTGTGTATACGGTGTAGTAACCCGGCACTACGGCGCCCTCATACAGTATTTATAGGGCACCGGTCGGTGGCATTAGTCATGCTTTGGGGTTACATGTCTCGTACAATTCTTTCTTGCTGTGTTTTCCAGTATTTGCAAAATTCCTAGAGGGATCTCTGGAGCTGGGCGGTGAGCGTCTGCATACTAATACCATGCTAGGTGTGCGCTCTTAGAGATCCGCTATGGTTTTATCACAGATATATTTGTATACTGGGGATTGTTAGTAATATTCAATGTCATCTCCTTTTGCCTGGAACTGACATGGCGCCCATTCACTTCTATAGTACTGAAGCCTGACCTGCAGAGATTACACACTCTTGTTCTGCCGAGACAGTGTTTAATCATTGAGGAACAGCACCACACGCGCCTCTAGGTCATAACTGGTATGGCAGCTCTGCTCCATTGTGTGGGGCAGTCATTACATACTTGAGATCTTAGTATCCACCCTCTTACTTTAAGAACAAAACTTTTTATGTGTCAGAGACCTGACTTGTCAAAAGTTTTGAGCGATCGGGATCAAAGTATTCAGACCCCGACTGGCGGCCAAGATAGTAGCATGACGCTGCGCTCTTCTCTTCCTGCTCTCTGTCCCATCTACTATCCATATACTATTGGGAGTCCATCTTGATCACATGGTCCAGAGCTGGGAGAGAACACACATGGCGCACACTTCTCCCAGCTCATTCTAGCGATCGCCTCTTCCATCACCACTGAAGTTCATTCTTTGTGTCTGATATTGCTCTATTGAGGTGAATGGGACTGAGCTGCAATACCATAATCCTTCTTTGGACAAGCGTGGCGCTGTTTTTTTGAAGCAGCCATGTATTTTTAATAATCCTGGAAATTCATTCAGAAAAGTCCAACAGCTTCTCTGACCTGACTGTTTTAAAGGGGTTCTCCGGCAAAAATCTTTTTTTTTTTCAAATCAGCTGGTTTAAGGAAGTTTTATATAGCTTTGTAATTTACTTTGGTTTAAAAATCTTTCCATAATTATCAGCTGCTGCATGTCCTACAGGAAGTGGTGTTTTCTTTCTAGTCTGACATAGTGCTCCCTGCTGCCACCTCTGTCCGAGACAGGAACTGTCAAGTGCGGCAGCAAATCACCATAGAAAACCTCTCCTGCTCTGGACAGTATCGGTCCTGGACAGGGATGGCATCAGAGAGCACTGTGTTAGACTGAGAAGAAAACATGGCTTCCTGCAGTAAATCTTAATATTTTTAAATAGAAGCAAACTACACATCTATATAACTTCTTGAAACCAGTTGATTTGAAAGAAAAAGACTTTCACCAGAGTACCCCTTTAATAAATATATTCCCCATAAAATACCAATTCTCAAGTATTGTGCAAAGGGTCTTCCTCTTATTCCTCCTGGAAGTATATGCATAAATTATCAAGTGGGTGTTACTTCTCGTACTGACATCTGCTCAGCCCTTTAGTTCTCGGGGAGATAAGCCACCATTGATAGGAGCCTGGCAGCGGCTTTTCCTTCTGATCTCGTGTTATCCTGTATGTACATGGTTAATGTATTGCTGCAGCTGTAACTTCTCGCTTACACGTTATACAGGACAATATTCTGGTTATAAATAGAATTCGGACCAGTTTTTCCCCCCTCTTTTGGTTTCATATCCTAATGGCTTTAATTGTCTTAATAGAGAAGCTTTTATAATTCATTCATTAATTCACATCAGAATTCCTTGTGCGGATGAGATGTCCGGCTCCCGGGTGGTGCGGCTCTTCCACATAATAAATCACAGGGCAGAAGAGGACTCTCTATATAAATTGGATTCTTGTAGATCTTACAGAGAGGAGGCTTTGAAATCAAATGAATATTGTCTGCCGCGGATAATAGATCTCTGGTAGGAAGCCGTTATAGGGCAGACACCTATTTATAACCTATTATTACTACAGGGTCTATTGTTTCTCCTTACAAGCTGCATGAAAACTGCTGATGAGTACAGTCTACACATTTCCAGCTATGTAAATCCACTTAAAGGGGTAATCCAGCGATGATTTTTTATTTTTTTTTTATCTTTCTTTCAAAACAACCATTTTTGGAAAGTTATATTGATTTGTAATTTACTTCTATTTAAAAATATCCAGTCTTACAGTACTGATCAGCTGCTGTATGTCCTGCAAGTAGTGGTGTATTCTTTCCAGTCTGACACAGTGCTCTCTGCTGACATCTCTGTCTGAGACGGGAATTGTCCAGAGCGGTAGCAAATCCCCATAGAAGATCTAAACCTTGACAGTTCCTGACATGGACAGAGGTGGCACTTTCTGCAGGGCATACAGCAGCTGGTAAGTGTGGGGAAACTTGATATTTTTAAATTGTATGATAGGCCATTATTAGGGATGATAGATGGTGTCAGAATTTTCACATAGATATTCTACGTTCCCTAGTGGTTATAGTCATTTTGACCATTTGCCTATAGAGGTTATCACTGGATGTACTCTCGGGCCCATTGGGTCTTTTTTGTACACATTTTATATGCTTTGGACCTCTGAGTGCCTCCAGTGTTATGTCACAACACACAGAAGCTTCTCTCAGGAACATGTGGAGAACTTTGGCTTGTTCATTGCCATAATCAGGATAAGTCCCGCCCCCGAGGAACACACAAAATGCTCACTTTTGTTTGGGGTTTGTATAAGCCCCACCTCCTTTTGTGAGGAGGTTTGTGGGATTTTCCCACCAATTGGCATGTCTCTTTGAATGGTGATTTCCTTCCCTAGAAGTATTGCAGTACTGTAACACCATACAGCGGCACATAAACAGAACCATAGGGACGCATGGATCTCCAAACTGCGGCCCTCCAGCTGTTGCAAAACCACAATTACCATCATGCCCGGACAGCTAAAGCTTCAGAATTGGCTGTCTAGGTATGATGGGAAATTTAGCACTGCAACAGCTGGAGGGCCGCAGTTTGGAGCCACATGGACTATAGATTTTGATCTCACAACTGTATCATATGCATGAGGGCCTGCCAATCCCATGTGATGGGCGTGATGTGGTCCCTTTAGGGTTAAGCGCTCAGTGCCGTCCCTCAGTATGGCTGGGCACAGCTGCGAGGCAGCTTGATAATTTTGCATCCTGTCACTCTTTTATAATTGGAAGATGTATGTGCAATCCCAGCATTACCCTCTGCCTGTCTTTTACATGTCTCCAGTAATGATGTTAGCTCATCTTGAAGAATCTGCTCAACGTAATTATTCACGGCCGGCCCCAGATTGGACAAATAATCGTTTCGATCTGTCGCTTCGGTAAATAAGTATATTTCTGAATGTTTGAATGAGATGGGAGACGGTGACTAGAAGGCCGAAGAATTTTAGAAGTTAAACTTGTCAGTGTTTTATGATTTAGATTAGTTCCCATAATGCATCATTCCATCAGCTATAGAACTATAAACTCCGCCCCAGGCTGGGAAATATTACATGACCTCTGTGTGGAGAAGGGGAAGTGACAGCTGCTGTAAATAGTCACTTCCTGAGGAACTTCTATAGAGAGTTATCATTTTGGAAATTTCTTTTTACCATTTTGGGTTTACATCAGATGTTCTATAGCTAGGGACGTAACTAGAATACACGGGGCCCTGCTAGTATCCTGCCTCACGGGCCTAATAGCAGTTGCGCGGTCTGCCTCAATGGTAGCTATGCCACTGTGTATAGCTAATAAAGATAAAATCAAAAGATGCCTTTTTAAAACAAAATATTTACCCAGTTTTGTTGCAGCTCTTTATATATTGTGCTTGCTCTGAGGTTACCACAGTGATCTCAACAGACATGGACTTTCTGTCATGTGACATCAAGTCATAGAAATGGATTCATGAGGGAAGGTCACATGACAGGATGTTCATTTCAGTTAGCAGCTTGATGCTGCCATGACAACCTCAGAGCAAGCACAATTATGTCTCTCTTGGTTTTGCAGTCTGGCTTTTATATCTGGGACTGTCAAGGTTTCTGAACTGTTGAGTTTAAGTATTTTTAGGCTATGTTCACGCTACGTGTAAAGAGCGGCCATTATTTGGCACTCAAAACGACGGCCGTTATTTTAAAATAAACATTGCATTGAAGGCTATGGACCACGGACGGAAATAAATGACATATAAACATTATTTCAATGTTTGTAGCCAAACAACGGCCGTAGTTTAATAAATTGTGTAAAACAACTGCCATTGTTTGCATTGACTTCAATGTTAATCACGCTCTTGATTTAATTGAAAATTATGGCTGTTCTTTTTAAAAAAAAGTATGGTATTTTAAAATATTCTTAGAGTGTATTCTGGGAAAATATAAAAGTAGATTTAGGTTCACATCTGTGTTGCGGCCTCCGACATAGATTCTATTCACTAGAGGAAAACGCAGCCGGACGATCTGTTGCACAACAAATACCAGTGGATCCTTCCGGATTCCATTGACACGTTATTTACAATCTGGAACAAACCATTAATAAAACATGAGGGAACACGGAGGACAATCCGCCAATACCTGTTAATTTTCGACTGATTTGAAGTGCGTGCGCCATTCGCATAGCTGTGTCCGTGACGGCCACATAAAACTAGTGCCGACAGAGAGCGAAATCTGGAACTCTCCAGTTCACATGGTTCCATCTAATAGTTTTGAGTGATTGTAAAATCTGAGCCCGGGGAGGGAGAACATTCCAGGTTGTTGTAAGCGAAAAACATTTAAGGTTTTTGGCTAAAATGGAAAAGGTCTTGAGTGTAGAAATCGCATTCCAGAGCTAATTGCAGCAAAGTTATATCCTGAGGACAGAGGAAGCGCACTGCTGCCGATACATTACTACTGGAAAAAAAAATATTTTTTTTTTTGTTTTTCTTTAGAAAATATAAAAATAAGTAAAAAAAAAAAAAAAAGTGCTGTTTCCTGCTGTATTTCTGTGTCCGTTTGGTTCTGTTATCTGACTGATCGGGATATCAGACCTGCGGTCAGGCCAGGGCTTGACACAAAAATGCGCATATGAAATCCTCATGTGAAGCCGGCCTAAGGCCACTCTCTGTATAATGAGTGTATAATGCGGACACAGTTTTGCATCTGTTACTGACCTGAATGGACGGCATTATCGGCATTTTGTGATGATTTTAGTTCAGGTTATTACATACTCACGGTCAGGCCAGGACATGTGTCTGCCATGGAGGCAAAATTGTCTCTGCTTTTCGCTTCTACGTTTCAGCCATGACTTCTTATTACACCGAACGATGTGCGAACGATCAAACGATAAAAATAGGTCCAAATTCTATCAAACGACCAACGATTTCTCGTTTGTCGTTTAATCGTTGTCTGCTATGACACAAAACGATTATCGTTTAAATCCGAACGATCTAATGATTTTTCAAACAATTATCGTCCCGTGTAATTCGGCGCCCTTACCATCAAGCAGGCAGGCTCAGGGATTGGAGCGTGGACACGTTACAGCCCTCAGCACTTCAGGGGCTTGGGAACGCCTCTTTGACACTTTGTACTGGAGAAGATACCACGTGTCTCCTTTTCCTAACAGCTTTCTAACAATGACAGCAGTTTGGAACATGGATTACAACTGACAGATTCTCTTTAGAGGGAATCTGTTAACTCTGTTTTATACTCGGAGCTCAAGTGTCAAGGAGGTGTTGCTGAGCTGCAGCATACACGCCTTCTCCCTCCCCCACCCCTTCTCTGCTTTGACTTATTGACGTACAGGGCTCTTTGCTAAAATATGAGCCTCATGTATCAAACAAGTAAGGCTAAAAGGGGTTGGGGAAGGTAGAGGCTCAACAACACCTCCTTGACACTTGAGCTCTGAGCATAAAATAGAGCTGACAGATTCCCTTTAAGGGTGCCTTCACATGTAGCAGGCTGTCGGTGAACAGCGACCCGTAGGCTCAGTCAGGAGTGCGATGAGGGAGCATAGGCAGCTAAGCATGGGCTGTTTATTATTTACCAGAAGGGAAGCTGTCCCAATGTAAAATCTGTTGCGTATTTGCTAGAGATGAGCGAACCTCGAGCATGCTCGAGTCCATCCGAACCCCAACTTTCGGCATTTGATTAGCGGTGGCTGCTGATCAAATACCAGCTAATCAAATGCCGATCGTTAGGGTTCGGATGGACTCGAACCCGAACCCGGTTCGCTTATCTCTACGAATACACCACTTCCTGCAGGACATACAGCAGCTGATAAGTACTGGAACTTTTAAGGGGTACTCTGGCGATTTTTTTTTTTTTTTTTTTTTTTTTTTTTTTTTTTTTCAGATCAACTGGTTTCAGAAAGAAAGTTCTATAGATGTGTAATTTACTTCTATTTAAAAATCTCCAGTCTTTGGGTGGGTTCACACTATGGAATTCTCGTGGATAAACCAGCTGTACGTGCTCACGGACGCGCGCCTTTCCGCCGGCTCCATAGACACCATTCAGTTCTTTCGGCGGAATGCGGAATCAGCCGGCCCATAGAATGGTGTCTATGGAGCCGGCGAAAAGGCGCGCGTCCGTGAACCCGTACAGCCGGCTGAATTTCGCAGAGTTTATCCACGAGAATTCGTAGTGTGAACCCAACCGAAGAGTGGAGATTTTTAAATAGAAGTTAATTACATATCTATATAACTTTCTTGCTGAAACCAGTTGATCTGGAAAAAAAAAAATTGCCAGAGTACCCCTTTAAAAGTGACAGTGCCCATATATATATATAATATATATTCTCTCTCTCTCTCTCTCTCTATATATATATATATATATATATATATATATATATATATATATATATATATATATATATATATATATACTCTCTCTCTCTCTCTATATATATAATCTCTCTCTCTCTCTCTCTCTCTCTCTCTCTCTCTCTATATATATATATATATATATATATATATATATATATATATATAATTTATTATATAATATATTTTTATTTTTTTATTTTTTTCATAGCTGATGATTGTCTACAACCATATCTAGTCTGCTCTGTGAGCTCAATATCAGCTCAGCAAAGTCTCAGCTTTCCCCTTATGCCCCCATAGCAGAATCCATCATATCTGACTGGAAGAACAGTACACCACCACCCGCCCTATTCTACCTATCAAAACAAAACTAAATCAATCGGTTCCTCTGTGTGAGATAAACCCGGCACCCCATCCTATGACTGAACAGAGAAACTAATGGGAACACATTCACAACTAGATGTCAACAACAATTCCCCAGTTCACTGACAGCAAGCAGAGGTCCTGGGGGAGGTCAGGAACTAGAACATAAGGTATATAAGAAGATGACGAACTTTCATTTAAAGCGCCAGTCCCATTTTATGATGTATCTACAGCAGGGGTAGGGAACCTTGGCTCTCCAGCTGTTGCAAAACTACAACTCCCATCATGCATGGACTCGAACCCGAACCCGGTTCGTTCATCTCTAGTAATTGCAATGTTGAAGGCACCCTAAAGCCTGTGTCAAATTTGCAGCCTTTTTTTTTTCTTTTAATTGGTCACTATTAGAGATGAACGAACCTTGAGCATGCTCAAGTCCATCTGAACCCGAACTTCCGGCATTTGATTAGCGGTGGCTGCTGAACTTTGATAAAGCCCTAAGGCTATGTGGAAAACATGGATATAGTCATTGGCTGTATCCATGTTTTCCAGACAACCTTAGAGCTTTATCCAAGTTCAGCAGCCACCACTAATCAAATGCCGATCGTTCGGGTTTGGATGGACTCAAACCTGAACCCAGTTCACTCATCTCTAGTCACTATCATTTTGTGTGTTTAAAGGGGTAGTGCGGCGGTAAAAAATTATTCACAGAATAACACACATTACAAAGTTATACAACTTTGTAATGTATGTTATGTCTGTGAATGGCCCCCTTCCCCGTGTCCCACCACCCCCACCCGTGTACCCGGAAGTGTAGTGCTTTATACATACCTGCTCACCGCGTCATCAGCCGCTGAGCCGCGATTGGCCGAGCACAGTTATGCTCAGCCAATCGCGGCTGAGCAGCTGATGACGCGGCCGGCACTCGGGAAGGTCGAAGGTGTCCGGGCCGGCCGGCCGAAGATGACGTTTGGCACAAGATGGCGGACGCGTGTCGGCACGGATCAGGTATGTATAATGCACTACACTTCCGGGTACACGGGTGGGGGTGGTGGGACACGGGGAAGGGGGCCATTCACAGACATAACATACATTACAAAGTTGTATAACTTTGTAATGTGTGTTATTCTGTGAATAATTTTTTACCGCCGCACTTCCCCTTTAACTTCTGCACAGATAAATGCGTCTCCATGGTTTAAATAGCACAAACAATCCCCGGAAAAACAGGATCAGACTACACAGGGTTCATTTGTAGTCTGTAACTATGGAGACACAGTTTATCAGTTGATATCGTTTTCCTGCTGGATGGAACAGTGCAGACCTCTGTGACATCACATGTACCATGCAGTATACGTTTGACCGATAACTATACCACAGAGGTGTCTCTGGGGGAGTCCCTGCTGGACACCACTAAAACTTTGTGTAAAAGGAACCTAACCGTGGCTACGTGACTATGGCTAGAACATACTAGGCCTCAATCATCAGTAATAGGTCATGCTTTCCATAGCACCAACCCTATCTCTACCTATGGTAGGAAGTACAGCTCTGGAGCACAAACTAGTATCCAAAAAACGTGTTAACTTTTCTCTGGTTGTGACAAGGTTAAGAAAAATCCAATTTGTGTATGCCACTCTGTATAATCTAATTTTTTTTATTTCACTGTATTAAATGGCAGATACTTTTCCATTTAATTTAGCGCAGATGATCCCTTGACACATTAATTATTTAATTGCTGCAGTTTGGTAAGAGGGTGGGCGTCCGCGGCGGAGCGGGAACAATGCTGTCATTTACAGGCGCTATCCTCATCTGTGTCAAGGACTTTCACTCTTTTTATTATTTTTTTTGGAAGGGGGGGATCTGATGCAGATTATGGGTATGTAGTGAAATCATTATATATAATTGGTTTATTATCCAGATATTTTGTGTCCTGATGAAATAAAATGGGACAGCAAATGTCTGGAGGTTTGTTCCTACCTTGCGCTGCTATTTTCAGGGAGGTCAGATGTATTTTTATAGGATAACCTGATTTACACTAGGCAGGACTTGAGCGATAAAAAGCTTTTCTCTAATGAAAGGCGTCCTAAAGCGTTGCCGCATTCACGGGAGGAATGCTGAGCTGGGAAATTAAAGAAATGGGCCAATTTAATGAAAAAGAAACCCATTGTCTAATATACGTATCACAGAGGATTTATCCTACTATGGAAACTGTCAGCAGCAAGTACAATATCGCCTCGCCTAACATTGATTACATTAAAGCCTGAGCATGTAGTGAATTAATGTGGAGTGGTGAGGGATTTGCTGGAAGTGGCAAAAAATTTTTTTTTTTAGCTTGTAGGTCACAGTTTGGCCACTAGGAGCAGCGTTGCCTATATGAGCTATATAACTAATGTGTGGGTTTGATCTAGGGATCGCTCTAGCATACTAAAGCCCTACAGCCAGTGTGGAGACTGTTCTGTTTGTGGGACTGCATGACTAGTAAAATCTCCACCGCCCTGACTCCTGCTTTATGTGGCATGGCTCCTTTAAGAAGGGATTTATAAGTGTTAAGAGTGCATAGAATATACAGCCTTCGTCTTGTTTAAAATTCCTTAATTTTGGTGCTGATTTCTGTTTTTGTTTAATTTAAAATTTTCGAAATTGGTTTAAAAAATGGCTGCCCCCTACTGTGCCTCTATAGAAAGCCTACTTAAAGGGGTTGTTCACCACAAAAATAATAATAATTTCAAATGAACTGGTGCCAGAGATTTGTAATTTGTAACTACTATAAAAAAATCTCAAGTCTTCCAGTACATATCACCTGCTGCATGTCCTACAGGAAGTGGTGTATTCTCTCCAGTCTGACACAGTTTCCTCTGTCCATGTCAGGAATTGTCCAGAACAGTAGCAAATCCCCATAGAAACCTCTCCTGCTCTTAAGATTGGAAAGAATACACCACTTCCTGCAGGACTTACAGCAGCTGATTATTACTGGAAGGCTTGAGATTTTTTTAATAGAAGTAAATTACAAATTTCTGGCACCAGAATATTTTTTTTGTAAACTAAACCTTTAAAGGACAACTCAATATTTAATTGTTTTTACTCTCGGATTAGGTAGGTGACCACACAAGCTTTCTGCACACTGATCCCCATTTTGGGGTGGGGTGGGGTGGAGAATGAAGTGGCCCTTTAAGAAGAAGGCCAAGATTTGCCAGTTTACAATTCCCATTGTCTTCCTGTGTACAACCTGTGTATTCTTTTCTCCATAGTGACACTGCGTTCTGCACAGAGTATACTTGGAACGCTTGTTACTTCTTTGCTCAGGGTTGCCATGTTTGTACAGCAGGCCAGTAGCTATGCCCACAGAGGATTATGGCACACGTGCACAAAGGCTGGCGTGGAAGACAATTGATATAATGTATTTCCAGTGCCCGCTGGCTGTTTAGAGAGGCAGAGGATTCTGGAGTTCTGCCCACACATTGTACTCCGAGACGTGAGGTTTCATTGTAATGCCAGGCGTATTCCTGTTTGTCCTTATCTGGCTGCCCATTCTACGCGGCACCTGAAACCTTTCTATTCTTCGTGCCTTATGACCATAGCTGTAGATTTCTCTGATTGGTTGCAGACATTAGGGGGTCAGAGATCATAGATTCAACCTGTGTTAGGGCTCATAGAGAAGTAGAACCCCCCTCTTCCTGGCATTTAAAGGGGTTCTCATCTTTTAGAAGGGTCTCCTGACTAGAAGCTAACCCCAGTGATCAGCTGTGACTTTTTTTTTTTAACCTGGCCGTAAGTGTTCGTTTTCCTTGCAGCGCCACCCCTGGGTAGAGTGAAATCAATGGGCCGCCTGTGTAATGCCGGACAGGACAGGTCCTCCACAGCGAGAGACTGTCCTTTATAATTTTTCGCTGCTGAACAGAGGAAGCCTTTTAATTATCTGAGAATTCCCTGAGGGGATCGTTGTGGGTATATGACAATGTGTTTTCTTATTGTGAGAACCCCTTTAAGGGAGTATCCAAATGTCAGCAAGTATAGAATTAAGATGTATTCAACATATATGTAATGTACTTTGTATATCCGTACCGCCAATGATTTTGAGAGCTCTGCTTGTCTTCAGTGAATGGAAATTTTCCTTTCCTTTTCAAGAAGGTTCCGGCACATGGACGCTTTAACATCATCATGGCCATATCCCAATTCTGTGTGTTTACTGTCTACCCTCCCTCACTCCTTCTGAAGGCTATAACTCTGTCACTGTGATGAGTTGCAGAGGTTGGGGTTCCCTTACGGCTGCATGCCCGTTGCCTGGCTTTTGCCCAGAATGCTATTTCTATAATCTACCCTTGCGTGGGTCACAGGCTGTCATTTTTTAATGTAGGGACTCAATGACCGCTTTGTATGTGGAATTTAAGGGGGAGCCTTTCATCTTTGGATCATGGTGTCCGCATGATGCCATTTCCAATCTGAGTAGGGGCCCCTCAAAGTGCCAGTCAGAAAGGTGAGGAACTGATCTCTTCTTCACTTTGAGGTGTCACTATTGTAGGGTAGTGTCATGTGACTAGTTTGTTTCATTGATTTGGTTGAGGATTAACTGCAGGGGAGGGCAAATGAATGTCCGGCCCCCTAGGACCAGTTTAGTGGGTAAAGTTGTACCTCATGATTTAGGGCAGGAATAGGGAACCTGTGTAGCCCTCCAGCTGTCCAGGCATGATGGGAATTGTAGTTTTGCAACAGCTGAAGGGCCACAGGTTCCACATTTCTGGTTTAGGGTATTTTTTGGGTTGGGTAAGCGTTATTCCCTTTAAACTATGGATCCTCTAGAGCTGTGTTCCCTAACTATAGGTTCTCCATTGGTTGCAAAACTACAACTCCGACTGTCAAGGCATGATAGGAGTAGTTTGCTACAGTTTGAAGAGCACTACTTTTTAGATTTCTACATCGCACTCTTTTAAATAGAGCACCGCTCTCCCATATCCGTATTCATTTTTTGCCTTGACGTAATGGGAATAAACATCAGATCCATATTTCCAGTGCCCGTGCCCGGCTTCTGTGTCGGATTCTCTCCCTTATTTGTTAATTCACCAGTCCATGAGCTGTGCTTAATGTCTTTTGACAGCCCGAGCATTGCATTGCCTGTCATGCCAAACCTTTAGCAGGTCCCTTAATCACGGCTCAGTGGGCACACCAGGCTGTGCCGTCATCTCGCTGGAGAATAAATCCTTCTCTACATTAAGGAGGTCACTCGAATGCTGACTGTATG
Source organism: Dendropsophus ebraccatus (assembly GCF_027789765.1). Lineage (NCBI taxonomy): Eukaryota > Metazoa > Chordata > Amphibia > Anura > Hylidae > Dendropsophus > Dendropsophus ebraccatus. Next base: position 98,731,634 of record NC_091462.1, on the reverse strand, counting down.
CGGGGTTGTGCGATCCTTGTAAAAATGAAGAGGGGGGGTGTATGCTGTCTTGGGAGCCCCACTTCCATTCCCCACCCCCTTCCTGGGATTCTCTGAAATGATGAATATTTTATTTTACAATGCTACATTGTCTTTGCTTTCTCGCTGTATTGTTCGTTCCATAAATGATGTGTTTTATTAAGCTGCAAGGTCAACTGCAGACGAGGTAGACAGAATACATGGCTTGTATGCTGCCAGGCCGACTGCTAGGGGGACCCAGAGACATTACTTTAGGTGTCTTGGGGTCTACAATGACAGTAATCCTACCTGTGGTGCGTTCATATCAACCCATCCCTTCAACTAGAGAGAGTACCTGTTGGTGGGTGGAGAACATCAGTTGAGTTTTTTGAGCCATCACTGTGTAAAAAAAGAGGAGTCCCTCCACCTTCCTTGCCTGGTGGGTGGGTTAGTTTATCATTGTCTTGCAATTTTTTCATGCAAGATAAAATCTTTTGTAATGCACAAAACCTTTTGAAATGTTTTACACTTTGCAGCTTGACTGCCAAGTGGGTGGAGCTTGGTGTAAAGTGGGTGTGGCTAGAGATGTGATGTCTGCCAGAGCCAGATGTCTCACAATTCCCACTGCAGAGGTGGTTCTAAATGTTGCAATAATTTACGCTAACCCAGAACTAGCATAGATTTTAGAAGCGTGGCTCGCTTCACTGCCTGATCTATTAGGAGGAGTGCCCCTCTTAATAAATCAGGGAAGCATCTTGTTTTGGCTGTTGTAAGGCTTGTAATACGTCAGTCTTGATAAATATAGCTGATCCGCCTGAATAGAATGCTATGGTTTTACAGAATTACCAACCTCATGTAGAAGAATCCTGCCTGGTCAACCCTTCAAAGTGGTGACAGGTGATAGTGCTTCCCCTGATGATTTAGATTCCCTTACAGCATGGGTCTCCAAACTGCGGCCCTCCAGCTGTTGGAAAACCACAATTCCCATCATGCCTGGACAGCTAAAGCTTTGGATTTGGCTGTCCAGGCATCAAGGGAAATGTAGTTTTGCAACAGCTTGAGGGCTGCAGTTTGGAGACCCATGCCTTAGAGCCTCCTTCATGGTGCACAGCTATTTCTCATTCTCCCTATTTTAGGGGGCAGGACCTGAGATGGGATATTTGCCAGTAGTGCACCCACAGTTCCTTCCTTCCTTAGCTGCTATGCAATAACAGCAATAGACTTCTCCCGCTGAGATAATAAGGGCCCTATTATACGGAACGATAATCGGCCGAATTGGCCCGATTTGGACGATTATCGCTCCGTGTAATAAATGCAACGATCAGCCGATGACAGCGATCATCGGCTGATCGTTGATATAGGTTAGAACCTATTTTTGTCGGGCGCCGACCGCGCACCGCTGCGTGTAATAGCGGTGCACGAGCGGCGACTAACGATATACATTACCCATCCACGTTCCAGGTCTGCTCCTGCCGTCCGCTCCTCCCGGGGTCCCGTGCGCGCTCTAACTTCACATCGGCCTGTCAGCTGATAGGCCACTCAGCCAATCACAGGCCGCGGCAGTCCCGGCCTGTGATTGGCTGAGCGGCCTATCAGCTGACAGGCCGATGTGAAGCTAGAGCGCGCGCGGGACCCCGGGAGAAGCGGACGGCAGGAGCATCCCTGGAACGTGGATGGGTAATGTATGCCAGTTTAGCAAGGGCTGTAAGGACATCAGTAACGATGTCCTTGCAGCTCTTGCTAAACGATTATCGGGCTGTGTAATAGGCCCAGTAAACGAGCGACGATCTAGCAGATCGGCGCTCGTTTACAGGTATTATCGGGCCCTGCTCGGCCCATGTAATACCACCCTTATGGTACTTTTACACGGGACGATTGATCGTTCGTTTTTGCACGATAACGGTCGAATTTGAACGATAATCGTATGTGTAAACGCAGCGAACGATCAAACGACCAGCAAAAAATCGTTCATTTTGATCTTACAACATGTTCTTAAATCATCGTTGATCGTTCGCAAAAAATTCGCAGATCGTTCCGTGTAAACATTCTTTCAGCGATTTCACCTATGTGTGAGATACGCTTAAACGATCACATAGCGAATTTTCCGTACGATGTATCGTTCCGTCTAAACGCTGATAGTTATAAAAAAAAACATCGTTCGTTCAAAATCGTTAATCGTGCGATCGGGCGAATTATCGCACCGTGTAAAAGTACCATAAGTCTTTATGTACCCTTTGAAAGTACAGGACAGTCTTTCTCCCCCTCTGCAAAGAGCAGTGGCTATGCCCCACCCACACATCCTGTACTTTTTGTTTTGTTGTGTCTGTTTCTAGAGACAGAATTCCACTACCAACAGGCAGTAGATAGCAGTTTGCAGGGAAGTAAGACACCTAGTGGCCAAATAATTTTTGGTTATTGAAGGGATTACAGAAAATTAGGAGTCACATGGACTGTCAATTAGAAGGTAGATGTTTGAAACAACAGGGACCATTTAAGTGATTGTTCACACCGTCAAAATCTGCACCGATTTTGATGTGGCATCCAATTGCTTTGGGTGAATTTACATGGGGTAGATATACTTTTTTTTTAGAGAATAGCAAGCATCCTGCAGAATCCACTCCATCCAGACAAATGCAACTAGTTTTGGGTTGCAGAAATCTGTGCAACATCTGCCGTGTGTGACTAAACGGATCCAATACTAGAGACGTCACACCAGCCATGTCGTCTCTGGAAGAAAGTGGGCATGTTTTTCTAACGCTGGATGACCCCTTTAATTCCACTTTAGAAGGATATGGAAGTCACCCAGCTTTCCCTGATACCAATAAAAGCAGAATACAGTGGATGACCTGATAACCTACATCTCTTGCATTTTAATATTGCTGACCCTTAAACATGGCCGCCCCCCACCAAGTAAATTGCCTGAATACATTTTCACCTGTTGTTAATGGAGTTTCTATGAGTAAGTATCGTGATAATGGAGAGTTGAGTGAAACCAAGGGTAAAATATTCCATATGTTTTTTGTTTTTTTTTTCATAACCAAGCGGATGTGTGGTCGCAAGAGACGTCCATTAAAAAAGAGCGAGGAGGGTGCGGCATAAATAATGCATTTAAATAGCAGCGCCCCCTCCCACCCTAGTGAGCAAATATTGATGGCCCCCCTGTCGTGCGGGTATCTGATCTGGAAATTATAACCTTACGAGGCTTTCTTGCGGGCCCCCCGCAGCAAGATGGGTTAATTATTGTGGAGCTTTTACCAGGGAGTCTGACACTGTGTGAATAATGGGCATGTCTGGAAGCTGCCGAGCTGTCAGCAAGGTGGCACTTTATGGTTGGAAAGCAGCTTGCAGAGAATTGGGCCTGTCATGTGCTGCGATACGCGAAAGATTGCAACGTGGGCCTGAAAGAGTCTGCCTCCTGAGCTGGATTTAGAAGCCGATAGCTCAGCTCTTACAATGTAGGAGGCCATTTGTTGTGAGAGCCAATTCCCCTTTCATTGATAAGCTCTTAAAGCTGGGGTACAGGGCTTCCTCCTTCTTGGGGAGTTATAGGACCATACTATTAGCCGCCATAACACATTTAAAAAAACTTTGTTGCCGTTAGCAATCATTGACGGCACTGCTTTCGTTTGCCCAGAGCAGTTTGAGAAATGTAAACAGTTCTAATTGGTTGCTATGGGCAGCAAGGCCAGATTTAAAGCCAGAGTTAGTTAGTAGTCACTTAAAGGGGGTTTCCAAGTAGAAGTATTCATCACCTTTCTGATTGAGTCCTCAGCACCTTTCTGATTGAGTCCTCAGGTAAGACCCCTATGATCTTGAAAATGAGGGTCCAGTGTCTCCTGTTTGAATGGAGTGGTTGGACACGCCTGACACCCCTCAGTTCAACTCTATGATGAAGGTAGCCGCTATATAGTGAAAGGGGTTATCCAGAGCTATAAAAACATGGCCTCTTTTCCCCCTCTCTTGTCTCCAGTTCATGTGTTATTTGCAATGTGTTCCAGCGGCGGGTCCCGTATCGCGGCTCCCCGGTGCCCGGCCGCTTCCTGGTGTCTTGACGCGAGCTCGAGACGTGACGTCTGAAGTCTGCTCAGCCAGTCAGTGACAGAGGTGGCATCCGTTTCAAGTCCGCTCAGATCCCGCCTCTGTCACTGACTGGCTGAATGGACTTGAGACGTCTCGAGCTTGCATCAGACACCAGGAAGCGGATGGGGACCGGAGTGCCGTGATACGGGACCCGCTGCTGGAACCGGCAAGGTGAGTGGACGTCGTTTTCCTCAGCCACCTCCTCCCCGGCCAGATCCCAAAATAGCCCCCCCCCCCGCCCGAGTACCCCTTTAAGCTCCATTTACTTCAGTGAAAATTAGTTTGAAACCCCACCCAATCTGGAGACAAGAGAGGGGGAAAAGTGGCCCCTTTTTTAATCGGTCGAAATGTATCTCCATTCAATTGGGGGAAATAGGACCCTTGTTCTCAAGATCAGTGGGGGTCGCAGTTGAGGTATCACATGGATAGGTGATGAGTATTGATTTATTATGAGATGGAAATGCTGCATTTTTTTCAGTCAGATGTGTCTGAGAAATCCACAGATAAATACCAAAACAAATGGAGGAGGCCTTATGGCCATGTGGACACTAGACCCAAGTGGAGGCTATATGGTCATGGAGACACTAGAACTAAGTCAAGTACCCTAAGCCAAGAGGACCCTAGACTCAAGACCTCCTTCAGATTACAGTATGACCAGAGTAGAGGTGATTTTGAAATCATAATAATATTATTTATTATCATTATTATTAATAATAATAATATCTTGGAGGAAACTTCCAGCAGATGTGGATGTGGTAAATAAATGATAACTGAATGTAAACCTGCCTAGGATACACATATGTCTATCCCAAGACTATAGTAAAGGAAATACTTAATAGAATGGATGGAAAAGGGTTTTTTTTTTTCCCCCTGCTGGCAGTCTTCTAGGTTTCTATTGATCTGCAGCGCTTTTGTCAATTTAGGTTGAGAATTTTCTGTACTCAAATCAATGGGGAATGTAAAATTCTCATCAAGTATTGTATGCACAACTTTTTGTGATGGATCTTCCTTTGCATTTGCACCCAGATAGTTTAGTGTGCTCTTACCCTAACAAATCTCATACATTTCCTGTGTGTTTTTTTTGTCGCCTATTGTCTGCAGATTTTCTGGTGGATTTTCGCCGTTCCATTTAAGTCAATGAAAAAACTCTCCCACAAATCTGTGAACAATGGCTTTTCAAAACAAAAGAATCTTTATTTTCCAATATTTTACAATGTCATATCCACAAGAATTGGTGTAGATTTTTAATTTAGAATTGCTGCAGAAATTTTCCGTATCCCATCTGGCGCATGTACTATTCCCCTTTCTGTTCATACTTCCCTATGAAAGCATGTGTTTCCCAGAAATCTGTGGTGTTCCTTTGTAAGGTTATGTTCACACAGATTCTTGACTTGTCTTCCATCTCAAATTCATTTGTGAGATTTCCACAACCACGATGACACATGGTAATTTCCTAGAAATTTTGTCACCCATTGGTCACCCATTTTGCAGGAGTATTAATTGAGGACAGTGGACATTGGAAAGGTCTTTGGGGGCCCCTATACCTCTTATTTCTGTTAGTTCCTCTAGGTGCGGGGGGGGGGGGGAGGAGTCATCCCCGTCTCAACGTACAGAACCTATTTCACCTTGGCTCACATGCAAAAATTCTCTTTTTTAAAAAAATCTGTTTTCCGTGTGGTTGTGTTTGGCTGGCATCCCTGTGGAGCCTCAAGTATCGGCAAAGTGCTCCAGCTTTTTGTTTCTCTTCTCCTTTCAGTTTTAAGGGCGCTGCTTTGTCTGAGATCAAAAGCGACTACATTAATTTCATCGGGGCAAAGTCTGCACCTGTTCTTTCTTTCTTCCTTTCAGTGGGGGGGGGGGAGCTTGACACTTGCTTTAAAATCGGGTAAAGCATTGTCTTAAAGGAGAACTCCACCTGTTTTCAGAAGCTTTTTGTGCTCTGTGTACACTTTTACAGTATGGTACCCACAGCAGCTACACAGTATATCTTTTCCACACAGGTGCATGTAGAAGTGTGATGTAAGCGCCACCCAGCGTACGAACCGTAGGAGGGTATTCACACATTGTGGTCAAGTGGCAGGGTGAGATGATGCTACAACCTGCCGACCATCTAATGTGTATTGTGGCCTCCTGGCTAAACTCTCGTCATATGACATTGATAGAGTAAAGGATCAGGCAATTTCAATTTCAGCTGCCTGATCCTTTTTTTTTTTTTTTTTTTTTAAAAGGTAAATAAACAATAGTCTAGAATGCTTCTGGAACAGTTGGTTGACAATTCTAAGCTCAGGCCTGTCTACACCAGAGTGTGCTGCATTTAATTACCAGTGGCTGAAGTTGGGTGCCGCCCTAAGAGAGCCTATGGCTGTATCCATGTTTTCCAGGCAGCCTTAGGGCTGCATTGAGCTTCTGCAGCCATTGATAATCCAATGTTGCACGCTCTGGTTTGCACGTCTCTATTGCAAACCAATATGGCCCCAATTACAGGGTTGTCAGAAATAAGCATCCGTGGGCTTTTCGGGAATGCCAAATCACAGGCCCCAAAATGCATGGGTAGCCTATGTGGTGTCATCTGTGGGCCCCTTGCAGCCAAGGATGTGGGGGCAATAAAAGTCTAGGAGCCCTGGGTGCAAATTTCAACCATATGGCATGTCTGGACATTTTTGTGGGCAAATGCATGGACTGTGATGTCCACAGATGTGTGCATAGGGCTATACACTTCAATGGGTCCATATATGCAATATCGGACAGTAATCACAGATTTGGGCAAGCTTTAATGTGTGATCACACCTGTGTCCCTTGTGTAATACTTGTCCCTTGTGTAATACTTGCAGAAGTCCCAGCACGGACCTGACCGGACAGCTGTCGGTTCAGAACATCAGACCCACAGTCGGGATGAGACTTGGGGCTCTATTAGGAATGTGTGTAAAACCTGCATGTGTGTTTTTCTCACCCTAGAAAAGCTGGGTGACAGGGAATTGTGTTAAGGCCCTATTACACAAGCCGAGCTGTCATATCAGCGCTCACTTGCTCCTTATTCCTTGCTTGCTGCTGGCGCTACTTCATGCACCGACAGCGAGCGGGTCAGAGCAGGGTGGCTGCGGGAAGTTGTCCCCGGACAACCTTTAGGCGATAGTGGTGGTCTTCTGCCACCGCTCCTATTACATTACGGCCAGCAGACAGTTGCTATCATTCTAGTTGTTTTTCAACATGTTGAAAGACAAGGATCAGCTGACATAGGTGCCGTATACCAAGCTATTATCGGCCATAACAGATGATCGCTTACTCTAATAGGGTCTTTGTGGTATATGGTGAAGTGGTGCAGTAGATCCTAATAGTATATCACATGATCATAATGAGAGTTCATACAATACGATCATATTGCGGTCTTGTGTGAATACTCCCTTACCCTCTACCCTGTCTTTTCCATCTCCTTTACACACAGAGGAAAGATCGTCATTCATTCTGCGTGAACTTTGTAGAATCAATGACCCCAATTACTCCTGGGAATCCAATACTATTGATTGAGAAGAAGCTAATTTCTCTTGGTGGGATCTTCAATTTGCTTTGAGGAACATAAATTTTAACCCCCCCCTTTCATTGATCTGTAGGTTGTTTGGGTTCTTGCTTCATTCATGCTATCTATGTTACGGATCGTACTCCAGGGATGGGGCCGGGTATCTGTAGATCAGGCCTGGCTAAGAATAACTGTAGGCGTTACTGCGCCTCTGTCAGGCTTTATCTTGGCACCATCGGGGTTGTGTATCTCCTCACCCCCTCCTTGCCCTCACCACTTCCTCTTGTATAGTAGGAGCATTGAATGGTACAAGACAGAAAATACAAATAGGAGAGGCCATACCTGCATGTACACAATGGGACGGTTCAGCACCGCTGCCTTCCTGGTGCCACCTTCCTGTGTATTGTAGTCACCTGAATGAAGCCTTTGTTCTGGGTTTGCATACTCCCAGTATGATGGCATCTGCTTACATTGTTCCTAAGACTTTCTTAGGGTCCTGAAGGTCAAAACTGTGCATTTAAAGGCTACAAAAACATGGCCACTTTTTTTCCAGGGGCAACACCACTTTTGTCTCCAGTTTGGGTGCAGGTTTTGTAACTCTTTTCCATTGAAGTGAATGGAACTTAATTACAAACCAACCCTGAACTCAAAGTGGCGCTTGTGTTTGTAGCGCTGGATAATGCTGCGTTTACACGGAACAATTATAGTTCGAATTTTCGCAATAACAATCGCATTTGAGCCATAATCGTTCCGTGTAAACACAGCGAACGATCAAGCGACGAGAAATCGTTCATTTTGATCTTTCAGCATGTTCTCAAATTGTCGTTCATTGTTCGCTAAAAATTCGCAGATCGCTTGGTGTAAACAGTCTTTCACAGATTTACCCTATGTGTGAGATGAGTATGGAGAGAGGGACAGGAGAAAAATGGATCCAATGACCGGATTGGATCGGCACTCATACCTCATGTTAGTTCATACGATCATGTGTCTTGCACCCGATCATGTGACTATACTTACCCGGCGTCTATGTGATCATGTGTTTATAACCCGATCATGTGACCATGCTTACCCGGCGTCATTATGTTATTATGTCATCACGCCACGGGCTGGTCTTTTCAAGCTACGGGGCGTGCGCAGCCGCAGATTCCACTTCCGGACGCCGTATACTCTGGCGCCATGTCACCCATTGATGGATTAGGACTTCTTGCAGGTATATATACCGGCTATCAACCACATCGTACTTGACTCCTGACGAAGCCGCAATGTAGCGGCGATACGCGTGGAGAATCTTGTCTGCTACTGGGGGACGTGTTATCGTTGTGGGTATGATACATCCATTATACAGGACCGCATGAGCACTTTCGTATTTTGTATCATTTCTATACTCCCCGTCTTGAGTCCCATTTTTTGTGGTTCCATCTGGCCTGAAACATAGTAGCAGTGCGGTTCACCTTTATTATAGGTGCTGCAGTGTTTCTTCCCCCCTATGGGGTTTTAGATGTTTTTAACTTTTGCCGGTTTTCAATAAAGTTTATTACTACTGTAGTTATTTCTGGTGTGCGCCTGACTTTTTTGCCCCATTTTTCTCCTGTCCCTCTCTCCATTCTCATTGTTGCATATATGGGGTAGTTGGCTGCACCCACATTTATTTTGATGGTAGGTGGTGCCCACCCTACTTTTTGTGTTTCCCTATGTGTGAGATGGGCTTAAGCGATCTTAAAAATGATCACAATAACGATTTTTTCTTACAAATTTTCTAACGATTTATTCGTCTAAATGCTGATCGTTATAAAAACCAAATAGATGCTTCAAATTCGTTGAACGATCGATTGGGCAAATTATCGCTCTGTGTAAACGCAGCATAACCCCTTTACATAATGATATAATGCAAATATTTAACGGTCTGCATTGATGACTACAGGGGCTGCGACCCAGCCTTCCCAGAAATGTATGCTACTTGCTGAGGATGCCTACCAAAACGAAACGGGCAGCAGGCCATGGCTCATCACATTCTTCTCTTGAGATTGTAGTGGGCATGCTGGGAGCTATAGTGCACATCACCAATGCTGGACACTTGTGCAGTGCTGAAAGATTACTGGGCCATCTTAGATCACCCCAAATATAATGCTTATTGGGGAACAGCGCAGGTGGTTGCCCTATCTAAGGCCATGTTCCCATATTCTGCTTATGACCAATCCAAGCTGTAATAAATGTAAGTTGGAATACACGCTATAGGTGATGTATGTTGTTTTAGATTGGCACTGTCACTTTAAAAGCTCTTCACTTTCAGCTGTTGCAAAACTACAACTCCCATCATGATTGGTATAGAGCTTTAGCTTTGACTGTCCAGGCATGATGGGAGTTGTAGTTTTGCAACAGCTGGAGAGCCGAGGTTCCCTACCCCTGCCGTAGGGTATTCCCTGGATATTGCAGCATGTTTTTCTGACCACAGCTATTGTGGTGATGGTGATGATGATGGTGATGATGATGATGGTGGTGATCATGTGGATGCTGTCCCTTTAAATAAGTCTAATTAAAGTGTCATGTCCCTTCTGAGGCAGATGGCCGTAAAAACCCAAGGGCACCCCCTGTATCTCAAGGTTGTCTCTATAGCAGGTGGTAATAAATTAGCGGATGCCATTAAAGTGCACAGGCATTATACGCCGGGCCACGTACAGTGTGTGTGTGGGGGAGGGGCGGGGGTCATCATTGATCTGCATCTGGCTGACACGCTGATCCTAACAGCTTGCAAAATGGAAGCAATTAGTTTGCTAGCCGTAATGATAGATGCTTACAAGGTAAATTGAGTATGCCCATCTCGTCCCTGGCGCTAAGATAGGATCAGATAGGAGGCCGCTGCCAGATCTCCTCTTTCATTCATGAACAAGATTTTTGGGCCCGGTGTGCAGAGCGACATCTACAGCACCTTTATGTACTTAATGCCATGTAGACCAATCTATTGCAAAACTACAACTCCCAGCATGCCCTAAGAATTAGAAGCCAACATTTTCTTGTATATCCTAAAACAGATGTATGGTTGTCTGTCTGACTGCCACAAAACCGTAACTCCGTCAGGGCATGATGGGAGTTGTAGTTTTGCAACAGCTGGAAGAGCCACAGGTTGGGCACACTGTCCTAGAACATCTGTTATAGTGGTTATACTATGTCAGGGATGGGGAGCCTGCAGCCCTTCAGCTGTTGCAAAACTACAATTCCCATCATGCTTGGACAGCCAAAGTCACCGCCATTATCATCACAATAGCTGTGGTAAAAAAAAATAAAAAAATTCTTCAATATACACAGCGATATCTGGGGCATACTATAGAGCAGGGGTAGGGAACCTTGGCTCTCCAGCTGTTGCAAAACTACAACTCCCATCATGCCTGGACAGCCAAAGCTAAAAGCTAGGATCTCACATTGCATGCTTATTCTGAAGCAGTGTTCCCCAACAACAACTCCTAGCAGGCTCTGTTAGCGAAAGGGACAGTAGGTTTAAGAGCACAATGGCTTCCTTATTCTAAGGCTGATGGGAGTTGTAGTTTTGCAGCAGAGTTTGGGGAACACTGCCTTAGAACATCTGTTGGGTAGCCTTAGTTCAGGGATGGGAAACCTTTGGCCCTCCAGCTTTTGCAAAACTACAACTCCCATCGTGCCTGGACAGCCAAAGCTTTAGCTGTGCAGTCATGATGGGAATTGTAGCTTTGCAACAGCTGGAGGGCCAAAGATTCCCCTTCGCTGCCTAAGGTAAAAGGCTTACCCTATGAAAACGTTTATCGGTACTGCTGCAAAACTACAACTCCCAGCATGCATCAACCACTGCTGTAATGTATATGTGTACCTGTAGTCTCCTCCTTACCCGAATTAATCTATCCTCACATTCAAATCTCTACAAAAGTAAGTTTTAATCTTTAAAAAAGATTTTTAACCCCTCCTTTTATGCAAATTTTCACAAGCTCCGCCTCTTTAGCGGGATAATTTTGCATATAACCTATAGTCTATTGGAAAGTTTATACCTGTGTCCAATCCTGATGATTTGTAGGACGCGATGGTGATTGACAAGCTGCATATCTCTAGATGCCGGATAATAGTCTGAAGAGAAACTCCATCCATCTTGTCCATGTGAGTGATTTCTCTCCCTGAGCTTTGTGCCACGCTGAACATATTTTTTCTCGCCGGTAATTTCTAATCCATATCATTGCATCTGGCAGATTTAAGGTGCAGGGAATGAACCTGATGGAAGTCAAGTCGATCATTCCTGATGGGATGGGAGTAACAGCGATCTGGCCAGGATAGGCAGAACACATAGGAATTATCCACTTGACTGGTCCAATGGCAGTGTTCATCCTGATCTGCCTGTTTTATGACAGTGACAGAGCTACAAAGAAGAAATGGACCCAACTAGCAGAATGCGCGCCGCTGTTTTTACATCTCCAATAAACTATAATAAAGAGCGACTACATTTGTCAGGCTGCTTTTCTGAAGTGGGAACTGGGAAGAACCATTTTGGGCATCGGTAAGAGTCCCGGTAGTGAGCCCCATTTGAAGGGGGTTGTCTAGGATATGTAAAATGTGGCTGCTTTCTTCCAGATACAGCACCACACTTGCCCACAGGCTGTGTCTGGAATTACAGCTTGGCTTCATTGAAGTGAATAGGATTATGTAGAGCCCAGGTGCCATCTTGCAGTCCTCCAGCTGATGCAAAACCAAAGCCTTGGCTAACCAGGCGTGATGGGAGTTGTAGTATTGCAAGATCTAGAGGAGCACAGATTTGACCTCCCTGACATAGAACAAGAAGATGGGGGGGGGAGCTTTTTTTTGGAAGGAAGCAGTTATGTATTTCTAATCCTGGACAACCCCTTTAAGTGGTTGTCTGCAGAGTGTACCTGGTCCCTCGGTCACCCTCCAGTGCAGCTTATGGGAGATCCCTGGCACAAAGCCATAGCACACCCTGGATCCCTGCTTTGATTTCATCCACAGTTTTGAGTGCGGGTTCGCCCTATTTAATGAATTCTGCATAGACTTGGGGGAGATTTATCAAACATGGTGTAAAGTGACTCTGGCTCAATTGCCCCTAGCAACCAATCAGATTCTACCTTCCATTTTACAAAGAGTCTGTGAAAGGTGGAATCTGATTGGTTGCTAGGGGCAACTGAGCCAGTTTCACTTTACACCAGTTTGATAAATCTCCCACTATATGTCACTATATAATTTAGGATATGGCTGCTGTATTGCCTGTTTGTTAGCCTCATTCCTAGGGCCTACCCTGTGTCCAGACAACACAATATAGAATTGTCGCCTGTGTTTTCTGGCACTACTAGTGTAAACTACAGCACAGTTTTCGATTGAGAAGAGTGGGAGGTGGGACTCTGTGTGAACAAGGCCAAGGTAGTCTACTGTATAGCACAGCATCCCTCTGGCTGTCCAGGCATGATGGAAATTGTAGTTTTGCAACAGCTAGATGGACACAGGTTGTGAACCACTGGATTGCGGTTAAGACTTTCCTAATTTCCTCATGTGCCATAGTTTGTGTTTGCCAACCTGTGGATCTCCATCTGCTGCAAAACTACAACTGCCAACATGCTCTGACAGACAAAGGCTGTCAGGGCCTGCTGGGAGTTGTAGTTTTGCAGCAGATGGAGACCCACAGGTTCACGAACACTCGTGGTGGTCACCTGGTTGGTAAGGAACTCTTCTGTTCTGCCTAGTGTATGCTTGTATCCTGAGCCCTGCAGTAGTGTAATAATCCCCTTTAAGACACTTTTTTTTTTTCTCTCTCACAGAGCCGGGGTGTAATAGTAGATGCCAGGGTGCAGCTAGCAGCAGGCGTCGTGCAGCTCCCTGCATTTTGTCTGCTATTGTACACCAGCCGCTCATCAGATCTGTGTCTCAGGTGACAAGAACACTTCTTTTTTTTTTTTTTTTTTCCTTTTCCTTCTAATTTCACGCATGGCCTGCCAACTTAATCCAGAACTAATTAATTCTTGAGCCGTCCCAAGTAGTGGCGCTCTCCATACAGCGGCAGGCGCACACAGCCGCAGAGCATCGCCTCCTTTCTGCAGATTTAATTATCTCTATTAAGGTCATTACTTCCTGGGTAATGGCGATCCTTCTAAAGGGTTAAGGACCCCCACCCCTCTCTTTATATTCTTTTGCTCCTAATAGAATCTTCTCCTGAGGTTCTGGACAATGGATGTGATGACATTCTCGGAATCTAACATATTCATCATGGTAATTGTCTAGGGATTTGGTATTGACATTGCTGAGGTTGTGTGAGATTAGAACAACATGGCGCCTCTCTTGTCGGTGGTCTGTGTCTGATATTGCAGTGAAGCCGGGCTTGAGCTGCAATTCTAGACAAATTCTATAGACAGAGGTGGCGCTGTTTCTGGAAGATTGCAGCCTTGTTGTTTTGAAGGGGTCAGGCAGATGCCAATCTATGGATATACTTAAGAAACTGTTGTAGCAGCTGATTTAAGTGGATGGATAGATCCCCCACAGTAGGTAGATGGTCTACCATTTACCCCCTGGGGATACACAGTAGGTAGGTGTCCCATCATAAACATAAGCATTCCACCTTTCCCCTGCTCCCACACCGAGCAGACGGGTCTTCCTCCACTTTTGCTCTCTTACAGGCTACGCCATGACTTATGCCTATTCTGGTGCACAGGAGCATGGGCTCTTGTAGGCCCCAGGCCTAAAGGGTCTATCCCAGATTAGAAAAAAACACTACTGTTTTTGCAAAAACAGCACCACCCCTGTCCTGAGGTTGTGTGCAGTATTACAGTTTAGCTCCTTTTACTTCAGTGCTGTAAAAACCACACCCATACTGCAGACGAGTGGTGCTGTATCTGGAAGAAAGCTGCCATATTTTTATAAGCTTGAATAATAATCCCTTTAAGTAGTCTGCAGCCTGCAAGAGAGTGCAATCGGGCAAGGAACTAAAAGTCCTATCTATCTATCTATCTATCTATCTATCTATCTATCTATCTATCTATCTATCATGTATCTATCTACCTCTCTCATATATCTCTTCTATTCTGTTTTACTTGAATACACACACTATGCGCAGAATAAATGGTGTCCATATGTTCCACTGCCCACATATGGGGAAACTAAACCTCACTTATAAATAGTATTTGCTTTCTCTGTATTCTGCAAGCGACTTCTTAAATTGCTCAGCTCTGCAGAATCCATTGTCCTTTATTTCCTCTTTAGCTCTCTTTAAGGGGAATTGCAACTTTTTCTCTGTTCCATACCCTTGCTGCATACGCTTAAACGCGGTCTGTATACAGCAACCCTTACAGGGTCAGACATTATCTAGACAACCTTCACAGTTTTCTTCCCTTTTTTTTTTTTTTTTTTTGCCCCCCTACTTTATTGGTAGTATCATGGGGAAAAGGGGGAGAGCTCCTGCTCCAGCCAGGTGCCTTACAACTAGTGACGAGGCTGAGAAGAAGTGGACATTTATATGACTGATGTGTGGAAAGGAGTCATGTGTTCTAAGGAGTATATTCAGGGTCAAAGCAGTTCTTTCTCTAGGAGACCAAAGGCTGATGGGAGAAGGAGCTGTGCACCTACAGCCGATGTCCTCGCAGTGTAATGGAGGCTCAGTATAGCAATTTAAAGGTGTCAGTTTGTCAGCTGCAATTTGCAGATTGTGTTGTGTTAAGCAGGTGTCACATTCCCTGCATACAGATTCTATTAACACTTTGCAGAGTTTCTCGTTTCTCCGGCGGACGCTGTTTGTGTTGCTTAGGTACCTGGTCCTTTTCCTTGGAATCTGCGCTGTCAGATTTCTAGAGGTCGGACTCCGTAAGTAGACGACAGGTTCATTTTCTCTCCCTCGAAAGATGAAGAAGGGATTAATGTTACAGCCGCTTCAAGGTTTATGGCTGCTGGAAACGGCGGTGAAATAAGACGCCGGTGGGGACTTTGTTGTTTCTGTCGAAGGTCAGCTCTGGAAAACCAGCGTACCGCAAATGTGTACAGTAAGGGAATCGAACTACTTAGGCCGGGTTCACATCTAGTATTTTTAGGCCAAACCAGAAATGGAACCAACATCGTAACCAAACTGGAATAAACTAAACTATAGAAGATTTTACTTACTTAGGTACTTATTAGCTGCTGAATGTCCTGCAGGAAGGATGTATTCTTTCCAGTGTGACACAGTGCTCTCTGCTGCCACCTCTGTCCATGTCAGGAACTGTCCAGACATGCACAGAGTTGGCAGCAGAGATCACTGTCAGACTGGAAAGAACACACTACTGGTACTGGTAATTTAAAAACTCCCAATGGAGTACCCCTTTAATTGTTTGAGGCGATAAGTACCTCATGGGGGGGCGGTGTGGGGGGGGGGTTCTGACTGCTGATCACAGAGGCCCATTGTTCCCAAAAAGAGAGGGTTGGCAATATGCATGCTCAGCCTCCTTTCCATACATTCACTATAGCAGGGGTCCTCAACTGGCGGACCGCGGAGGCCAGCTGTCCGGACCCCTGGTCAGACCTCCTAACCGCCCCGGATCCGGTCCGTCCCGCTCCCCACCGCACTGCCTCCCGCCCCATAGGCGTACTGTCCTTAGATGTCAGTACGCCTGTGGGGCTGGGGGCAGTGTCGGTCCGGCCCCCGGCTGATACGCGCTCTGTAGGGATGTCCCGGGGATTCCCCAGCAGAGCGCGCACCACAGACCTCAGTGTACGTTGCCGGCCTGTCCTTCCCTGAAGTGCAGGCCGGTGGCGTACGCTGAGGTCACTGATGCGCGCTCTGCTGGGGAATCCCCGGGACATCCCTACAGAGCGCGTATCAGCCGGGGGCCGGACCGACGGGAAGAGACGAAGACAGCCGCAGCGGGGAACGAGATGCTAGGTGAGTTGTTTTTGTTGTTTTTTTTTTTCTGTCTGGGGGGCATCTACAAGGGGAGAGCGCACAGGTGGACTATATACTACAGGGGGGACCTCACAGGGGGCTATATACTACTGAGGGGGCTATATACTACTGGGGGGAGCGCACAGGGGGCTATATACTACAGGGGGGACCTCACAGGGGGCTATATACTACTGAGGGGGCTATATACTACTGGGGGGAGCGCACAGGGGGTTATATACTACAGGGGGGACCTCACGGGCTATATACTACAGGGGGAAAGCACAAGGGGGGCTATATACTACTGGGGGGGAGCTCACAGGGGGCTATATACTACTGGGGGGAGAGCACAGGGGCGCTATATACTACTGGGGGGAGCTCACAGGGGGCTATATACTACAGGGGGACAGCGCACGGGGGGGCTATATACTACAGGGGGAGCTCACAGGGGGCTATATACTACAGGGGGGAGCTCACAGGGGGGCTATATACTACTTGGGGGAGCTCACAGGGGCTATATACTACTGGGGGGAGCTCACAGGGGGCTATATACTACAGGGGGAGAGCACAGGGGGGCTATATACTACTGGGGGGAGCTCACAGGGGGCTATATACTACTGGGGGACAGCGCACAGGGGGGCTATATACTACAGGGGGAGAGCGCACAGGGGGGCTATATACTACTGGGGGGAGCTCACAGGGGGCTACATTCTACAGGGGGAGAGCGCACGGGGAGGCTATATACTACTGGGGGGAGCTCACAGGGGGCTATATATACTACAGGGGGAGAGCGCACAGGGGGGCTATATACTACTGGGGGAGCAACAGAGGGCTATATACTACTGAGGGAGAGCGCACAGGGGGGGCTATACACTACTGGGGGAGCAACAGGGGGGCTATATACTACCAGGGCAGTCACCCCCTTTGTACCTAATATCAAAGGCCTGGTGAGAGAGAAAAAAATGCCAGTTTTCCCGCTAATAAGCAGCAATTCTGTATGTAAATAGTTGAACGTTTGTGACAAAGTAACAAAACACGTTTCCTACTGATGTTCAGCTCGGACCTTCACCTGACAATAGACCCCGGTAAGTGGACCTTCACTAAAAGTTGTTGAGTACCCCTGCACTATAGGATTGCAGAAGATAGCCTAGCACTTGGAATTGTTCAGAAGTCCATTCAAGAATTAATGGAGTTTAGTGGCCATGTGTGGAAACTGCCACTGCGTCTGTCTCAAGGACAAAGGTTTGCTGGTGAGACCCCCACTGATCAGATGCTTATTACCCGTTACCTGGGTAGATGATACCTTCAGATCATGGGATAATCCCATTTTATGACTTGTAAATGTTGTTTAAAGCCCCTATTACATGGGGTGATCAGCGGGAGCAAGTAAGCGCCGACCTGTCAGAACAGCGCTCGCTTGCTCATTGTTCCCTGCTCACTGCCGGCACTATTACTGTGAGTGGGTAAGTGCGGGGAGCCCATAGGAGATAGCAGCGGTCTGCTGCCAATGCTCCTATTACACGGAGCAACGGCAGCAGATCATTGCTATCCTAGTCATTAGTCTTTCAACATGTTGAAAGACAACGATCAGTCGGCATTGTGCCAAAAATTGTCCAAATACAGCCGATAATCACTTTGTGTAATAGGGCCATAAAGGGTTTATCCATTACTACAAAAACATGGCCACTTTTCTCCCCTTTCATGTCTCCAGATTGGGTGCGGGTTGGGACTCAGTTCCATTGAAGTAAATGGAGCTTAATTACAAACCACACCTGAACTGGAGACGAGAGGGTGGAAAAGTAGCCATGTTTTTGTAGCGCTGGATAACCCCTTTAACACTAGTAGTGGAGCCTGGTGTGAGTGGTCTATCAGGAAGTGAACAGTGGGGCAGAGCTCCTGCTCCAGTCAGTTGCCTTGCAGCCAAGACGAGTCTGGTCCACATCCAAATTTTCTGAGGAGGAGAGCAGATTACTGTAGAAGTGTTAGGACTGACTAATCCTCACTACTACTAACATAGATTGGGGGTGGCTGGCGATCAGGAGCACCATTCATTTTAATTGACAACCTCTGACAGATGACTGTAGTAAGAACTTTCACAAAGATGTGATTTTCTAGTTTTGTTTTCTCAATGACTCGCTTTACGTCACGTCACACGGGGGAATTGAGGGTAAGTGGGGGTCTCACTGGCACATTCACCGCTCGCAGTCGTACATAAGTGTTTTAAGTGTAGATGCATTTTGGGAACAAAGGCAGATACCTGTGTAATTACCCGTAATCTGCTTGTGACTCATGAACATCTCCTGCCATTTTAGTCACTTTTCTCAGCTGCTTTTCCATGCTGCGGGTCTTTAAATGTGTGAAAGTGATAGCTGGGACTTGTAGTCCCCGCCAAGTTCTCAATCCAGTCCCTGCTGTGATGCTATTTATCTACCTCTAGCATGGCCTGAGCCAATCTGCACGAAGCTGAGGCAGCGCCAGGTTGGAGCCCGCTGAATGGAACACGAGACGTTCAGACACTGCGGGTATCATGGAACAGCGGGTTACTGTCGTAGCTGGAAAAATCTTGTTTTGCTTACAGAAAAATATAAGAAACTGCCTGCTTAGAGGAACATCTAAAATATATTTAGTAGATAGAAAGCGAGAGCTCTCCTTCACACAGTGTACACACCCACCTTGCGCTAAGAACAGTGCCACTTGTATCTATTAGCTATGTCTGGTATTGTAGTTTTCACTGGAATGAGGCTGAACTGCAATACCAAATGCAGCCTATGGACAAGAGTAGCACTGTTTCTACATCTAGTCACACAACCCCTTGGACTCTTATAGCTCTGCCAGTGTCTACCATCTCCTATTCACCAGTAGTAGACCTGGAAGCAGAGCATGCAGCTGCTATTGGAACATTGGCCAGGGAATAGCCAATGTCCTGGGGACAAATGAGACCCCACCAGTCAGAAACAGTGTTGTCTTTTATGTGTAGACTAAAAGAAGTACATGAGTTAGCTGACTGCCATTAGTTTGAAGATCCAACTGTGTTGGCCACTATAGGCTAGATGGGCTAGCGGTATGTATTTTTATGAAATCTTATCAGGTGTGCCCAGTATGGACCACTCGTTTTGTGAACTGGGGGATTAGTGCAACAGATTAAAAGCAGTCATAGATATATATGGGTTGGTCATGCCTATGATCTGGGACACCACTTACTTCCAGGGCTTTATGCTAAGCGAAGAATCATTTTAATTAAATCTGTCAGTTTATTTACTTTACTTGCCTATCTGATAGCAGGGTATGATAGAGGGAGAGAAGCTGAGTGCTCTGATATACAGGTTTATATAGTTTGGATAAGGATTTTTGAATAAAAAGCAGAGAGAATCCTAACAGGACTCCTGGAGAGACAGTAAGAGTCCTGCTGACTCCACCCACACAGTGACCGTTTACCTTTGTGGGCGGGGTTAGCAGGACTCACTGTCTCTCCTAGGAGTCATGTCTGTGTTATCTCTCTCTGTACTATATAAACCTATATATTGCAGCGTTCAGCTTTTCTTCCTCTATCACATCTTGCTATCAGATAGGGAAGCAGAAATCATCACTTAAAGTCAATGACATGCTTAGATTATTGGCATATTTCTATCTCAAAAGTAATTCATTCTTCTGTAAAGCCCTGAAAATCAATGGTGGCCCCAGATCACAGACTTCACCGCCACTGTGATCATCCAACACGTATCGGTGACAATACCCAGAGATCATTTTGATGGGATCCCCCTCTCAAGTCTTCATCCTGTAATTTTGCTATACGACTCAAGTAAAAACCCACAGAGAATCAGCAGAACGTCTTCTCCGTGGGTATTTTAAGAAACAGAAAGTGACACTTTCTTTCTTCTTAAATGCGTCCTACACAGCGTTGAATGAGATGGTGCGTAAAGACATGTTCTTTATTCACCACCCACCAGTGAACGCAGCGCCTTGTAATAATGGTTTGGTTATTTTACTCAGATAAAGCTGGAGACGAGCAGATTATTCTCTGACAGAAGCACTTAGACATGACACGGCACCAGCCTATGGGGAGAAAACCTCTCAAGGGTTCCTGCGTCACATCTGAGCTGTCCATTACCCGTGTCACCTGCGCCTCCTTACCTACTGTCATCACACGTTACGTAGTGAACCAGTCCGGAAACAAGGAGGGGAAGATGTATGCAAGAAAGAACCAGTAATGACAGATTCATACGATGGGGAGGGAAAGCCGTAGGTCGTGTTATGACAGCGTGATCGGTGATGTCATTGCTTCATTGTGTATGGTTGGGTGCCATATTGTCCTGTCTCTTGTAGTTGTGTGACAACCCTTGCACCCCTGTTGCTCAGGACATACTGCAAGTTGTAGTTTAAAGTGACTCTGTACTCACAATCTGCCCCCCACCCCAAACTGCTTGTACCGTTCAGATAGCTGCTTTTAATCCAAGACTGTCCTGGGGTGCGTTTGGCAGGTAATGCAGTTATTGTCCTAAAAAAGGATTCTTAAACTTGCAGCCCTGTGTCAAATTGGCGTGGCCTAGAGTGTCTGTACCCTTGGCCTGCGATGCCCACCCGTCCCTCCTCCCCACCCTCTTCACCATTAGAAATGCCCCAAGCAGTATTTCTCCTAATCATCGCTTGTCTGAACAATGCACAGGTGCCTTAATGATCCAGCACATGTGCAGTGTTCAGACTAGTGATGAATAGGAGAAATCCTGCCCAAGGGCATTCCTAATGAGGAGGAGGAGGGATGGAGAGGCGGTGCAGGCCTAGGGTACACACACTCTACGCCATGCCAATTTGACACAGGGCTGCAAGTTTAAAAGTTGCTTTTTAGGACAATAACTGCATCACCTGCCGAACGGACCCCAGGACAGATCTTGGATTAAAAGCAGCTATGTACAAGCGATTTGGGGGGGAGATTGTGGGTACAGAGTCGCTTTAACAACAGCTGGAGAGCCGTAGGTTGGCAACACTGGTTAGATTATATTGTATATGCAGTGCTAAGTGTTATTCTAGAAAAGAGGTCGTCCACAATCTTCTTACCACCTTAAAGGGAAACAGGACCCAAAGCCTCATCTCTTATGGTGGTTTTACACGAAACGATTTATCGTTCGAATTTGCACGATAACGATCGAATTCGAGCGATAATCGTACGTGTAAACGCAGCGAACGATCAAGCGATAAGCGAGAAATCGTTCATTTTGATCTTTCAACATGTTCTCAAATCGTCGTTGATCGTTCGCACAAAAAGATCGTTCCGTGTAAACATTCTTTCATTTATTTCACCTATGTGTGAGATAGGCTTAAGCGATCGCAAAACGATCACATAACGATTTTTCCGTACAATGTATCGTTCCGTCTAAACGCTGATCTTTATAATAACAACATTGTTCATTCAAAATCGTTAATCGCGTTATCGGGCGAATTATCGCTCTGTGTAAAACCACCATTAGATATCCTTTAATTTCACTTTATTGCTCTCTGCTATCAGCCATTCAGCAGAGTGTTCTCCAATTGGATCCCTGCCTCTGTAATCACTATTTCATCTTGCATATCTCCATAGTTGAGAACCTCCGAAATCCCTGACATTTGTAGGCGATCAATGGCCGTAACTTATCTTATAATAGTATGGGTATGTTATAACCAGCTGCTGACATTAGATTTATTATTCCTATAAGGAAGTAGAGGGAAGGGGAGATTGATGGGTAGTGATGCAACAAGGTCACATACTCACGTTAACCCATTAAGGATCTTGTATGTACTTGCCCTATTGGAGTCTGTTTACTCCTAGATGAAGGTATTCTAAGGTGGAGGAGCCTGAACAGGGTGTCTCGTCTACTGGGAGCCAGCGTGAAGAGCAGCTATGAAGACACTTTCAAATTGAGAATTTGTAATGCTCGAACCCCCCTGTGGAGGCGCTGTAGGGAAATTAAAGAGTTGATGCTGAATTTTACCAGCTGATCCTTGCAACGGGACACCCTGTAATCTACTTAGTCATCGGGTATGCTTCTATAATGGAGGGATTGGATGACTTTCCTTTTAAGTTTTATCCAGATGTTTGTATTGCATCTGTTCCTGGATCCCACCCAGTATCTGTTGCTGGTTCCCACCCAGTTTTCCCACTTCTATCTCGCTACGGAAGGAATTGGTTATCTAGGCTGATATGCTATTCTGGAATCTGGAAAAGCTGATTACATTCTTTTAATGGTGGCCATATTGGTTGTCATCTAGTTTTTCCCAATTACAGATATCGCTAAGAAGCGGCTTAGTAGACTTTTCCATGACTTGACAGAAGAGGGCGACTCAAGGATTTAAGGAGCCATCTACTTTCCTAATTGACAGTTTCCTAGCTTAATCCCCGCTGAGGCGTCTTGGGGCCTCACATCTTCTATTACCGCCTTGGCACTTGATGGCCAGTTATAGTAATTATCCAATCCGCTTCGCGTACCAGGTGGTTCCCATGTCTGCTTTTCATAAATGACAGGGCTCTTATGCCATCCTGTCCTCGTCCCTGGTGGGCACCGGCCGCCCGCATCCCTCAGTGTATGTCTGATAAGTTGATTATCCAAATAATAATAGGAATTACAAATTAACCGTCTAATTGGGCAACCAAATCTTGAGCAGCGGGGCCCGGCCGCTCCGCTTATAATTGGAATGCGGCGCTTTTTACACGTCCCCCGTGTATCCGCATTACGCAGAGTTCAAGGCTGCCTCTTGAATTCCGATCAGGTTTGTTCCAGGGTTGCAGTATATTAAGGGAGCGGAGAATTATCCAGATGCCGGGACTGACACTCTGATTCCAATTATACGCTGAGGATTGCTTTGTTTCACTATGACTTCTGTTCTGCCGTTTCCATTAGAATTTGCGCTGAATGTGGAAAAGCACAAACGTTCATGACCCCTTCCTTCCCAACGGCCTCAGAGCAGCATGGGAAAAAGTTTCTGAAAAAGTCTGGAAGTTCTGCGTTACTAGCGATCTATCTAGACCCCCCCCTCTTAACTAATGTGCATCCATGAGTTGTGTGCAAGCTGTATAGGGATTATCCAGTATTAGAAAAACAGAGCTGTTTTTTTTCCCCTTATATAGCTCCACTCTTGTCCTCAGGTTGTGTTGGATATTACAACTCTGTTCCATTTATTTCTAGGCTCCAGTTCTATACTATACACAATAGTGCCACTGTTTCTAGAAGGAAACTGCTATGTGTTTCCCATCCTGGATAACCCCTTTTAAAGGGGTTGTTCATGGAAAAAAAATTATTTCAAGTCAACTGGTGCCAGAGATTTTGTAATTTACTTCACTTTAAAAAAATCTCTAGTATTCCAGTACTTATCAGCTGCTGTATGTCCTGCAGGAAGTGGTGTATTTTCTCCAGTCTTTCACAGTGCTCTCTGCTGATACCTCTGTCCATGTCAGGATCTGTCCAGATCAGTAGCAAATACACATAGAAAACATCTCCTGTTTTCCAGACTGGAAAGTATACACCACTTCCTGCAGGACATACAGCAGGTGATAAGTACTGGAAGAGTTGAGATTTTTAATAAAAGTAAATTACAAATCTCCGGGTACCAGTTGATTTGAAAGTAAAACATTTTTGGTGAACAACCCCTTTAATGCAGTAGAGTAAAGGGGATAAGCTACTGCCAGAACATTTTAGCATCACTTTTAGGTATAGGTCTTGCATGTATTCTGTTTAAATAAATGGAATTCAATGTGGCACCACTCATGTGGCTGGCTGACAGCTATCCCCCCTATTAAGAGTTTGTGTTGGCGTTGGTGGAGGAGGGGTAGGCAGCTGCCACACTTTCTCTCATTGCCCTGGGATCAAAATTATTGGGGACCATTCCCTACATTTCTGTTTCCTGAATTTTTAAGTCAGGAGGACATGGATGGGGAACCTACAACCCTCCAGCTGTTGCAAGACTACAATTCCCATCATGCCTGGACAGCCAAAGCTAAAGCTTTGGCTGTCCAGGCATGATGGGATTTGTAGTTTTGCAACAGCTTTAGGTCTGAAGGTTCCCCATCTCTGCATTAGATGGTTAGTCAGACCCGCCATAGTCCATAAATGCAATGCATTAACCATATGTAGGGCTGGATTGGGGTATATTTGGGTGTGACAGTGTCACAGCGTGCCCCTCCACCACACATATGTGTAGGTTGTGGGCCCTGACTTGTAACACCATAGTCCATGGACACGAATATAGGAATGGACCCCCTGAGCGGTCACATACATGTACATCAGGGTATCCCTTCTAATGACATACTAGACTTCCATCTTTCCCCCATACCATAGGTGCTACCAGGTCGTCTGAATAAATCGTAATTTTCCACAGAAAAGTTACAAAGCTGAAATAACATTCACATGGAGATATTAAAAAAAATATTCTGGGAATGGGGACAGCGCTGTGACTGGAATGGTAATAGCCAGACAAATGTTACAGTGCAAATATCTGTGCTGGAGGAATACAAATGCCCTGTGAGCACCGGGCCCCTCACGGCACGGCCTGGCGCTGGCATTCATCTGTGCTTTACACTTGCTGACTTCTATTATACCCTGAAGGCATCTCCGTCATGTCTGTACCAGTGCCCTTGTGTCTGACATCTTCTCTTTACTTCCCATTATTTCATGCAGGGATGTCTTTAAATATACATGAGGACCCTGGGGAGCCCCCACTTTTTAAGATAGAGGTTATAACGTTGAATATTTTAAAGGGACGCCGACGTAACACGAGTAACCACACGTCCGCACGCAGTTTCTACTAAAATAGGGTTTTGCTGATATGAGGGGTGACACTATTCAGTTACATAGGACCATATGCTTAACATGAATGATCACATGGCATTAGCCATTAGGGGGTCTTATTGGTCACATACGTTGTTACTACTGGCATCAGCGCTTAGCGGAAGTGCCATGATGCCAGTTGTATGGCCTGTGACCACAAAGGCTACAGGACGGGGAACGCTGTTTTCTAATATCTGTCTTTTGTACTGAGATATGATCCCTTGGATTTACAGGCCCGAAGCCTGAGGCTGCAC
This sequence comes from Dendropsophus ebraccatus, assembly GCF_027789765.1. Classification (NCBI taxonomy): domain Eukaryota; kingdom Metazoa; phylum Chordata; class Amphibia; order Anura; family Hylidae; genus Dendropsophus; species Dendropsophus ebraccatus. The sequence goes on along the minus strand of NC_091462.1, from coordinate 98,706,137 downwards.
TACTGAGACTTCCTATTGACAGCATATCCTCTTCTGGTTTGTCAGGTGTTTTGGTTATAATTGAGGCCTTGTGTGGATACAGATAGCAGACTACTATATATGTATACTATAATCTTCTAAGGTGTCTATTTTGAACACCATCCTTTGGGTCTAACTACTCACCCCAACCCAAACCGCTTACTGTTGGTCTCTACTACAATAGACTAAACCCTCTTAGCAGTGGCTGTCCAGGCATGATGGGAATTGTAGTTTTGCAACAACCGGAGGGCCAAAGGTTTGACCCCTGTACTGTAAAGTCTCCATATACCAAGCCATATCACGATCATGATACTTGGGTATGTACCGCCATATCCCGCTTCTAGGTTATGTTCACACTGCATGACATTTATGTTTTTTTTTCCCCAGGAAATTCAGAGAAGAATTTTAAAATTGGAATTTACTATGGGGCCCTTCGCGGTATATAAATGGGTATAAAAATCATTAACATTACCAGTGTAATGTGATGTGGATTCTGTTGAAATTTAGGTGTGGATTTCGGGATCCTGTGTTACCATAGCTTTACTGTCACCCCTTAAAAAGGACAAAAATGGCAGCCGTACAGCTCCTATAGGATTTTTCATGTAGTTTATATATCTGCTTTTATGAAACACTATTACCGCCATTACTAATCCTGTTCACCCAGCTTTCCCACAGCTCTGAAGGGTAAATGTGCCTGTTGTAGAGCAGCAGTATGGGATCAGATGAGCTATAACAGTGGCCAGACTTGTCTCAGGAAGAATGCCGCTGGGACACATATAACGTTTATATGTTATTTGCCTGCTTGTAAATTAATATAACGTATTGGGCTAATGTTAGGCGTTGGCAGACTGCCATATAGTGCGGCCCGTCCCCAAAGAGGCTTTCCACCATAGAAGGCTGCCAGTGCCAGCCGCATGTGATAAAGCCCTTGTCTCCTGTAAAGATGCAATTATTAATCTCACCATGCAGCTCGGGATGCAGCGGCGCGGCCGAGGATGATGCCAGGTGCCCCTGAGAGGCTGGGAGGTGACAAGTAGATGTATTTTTAATGGTGTGTTCAATTATTAAGTCTGAAATGGAACCTCAAAGGGTTGCAAGGAAAGGTGTAACATAAGACTGTAGCAGGGGGCGGCCGACTTCTAAGAGGCCCATTCTGCGCCAGTCAGCCTGAAAAAATCAACAAAATGGTAATGAATGCAAGCAGTGGGTGAGCGGCGATGGAGGGTCAGCCGCAGAGGGCACCCGCCATTTACAGGGGTGGCATTCCCCGCTGTGAGCTGTCAGGTAGACATCTATTGTTTGTCACTGGCCATAGTATTATCACTAACAAAGGCCGGTGTTTCTTAAAGGGATATCTGTGTCGGAAAATAAAGCGATGGAATACAGTTATTTGCATTCTGTATCCCTTCCATAGGGATTTCAAGACCTCTGCTTGCTGTTATCGGGCAGGAACCTTCATTGTTCCGGTCCTGGTCATAGGATGGACTGAATTGTTATAATCGTCCTGTAACATGCCATGCTCCTGGTGAACATTGCATGGTAACTTACATGATTGTAATGCCGCCCTGGAAATCATGATTGAATGTAGTCACTGAGAAATCCTGCGTGTTTGGATTTGTGCCGACTATTATGTTACTGTAACTTGAGGGGCGCAGGGTGACCACATTTATTTGGGATGTAGCATATGCCGCATGGACTCAAGCCGCCTTAGGCTAGGGTTATATGACACAGGTCACACAGCCAAGTATGTGCTGCTGTGAAAGTAAATGGGTTTGCGTTGCAAAACTCAAACGTAGGTCCATCTTAGATGGATTAGTGGTGACTGGTTTGTGAGTATGTGAGTCACGGCCCCATTCACGTCATCAGCTGCCATGCAGTGCAACACAGCGGTCTCTAACCGTGCGATGTCTGTAATGGCTAGTTGTTATAGAACCTAAGCTCAATCTCCTATTTAAAGGGGCTGTCCACTATTGGCAATACCCCAGTTTTATGTTGTTCAAAGACTGCTCTGTTTCCCGGTGATCACCTGTGATCTGTGGAGGAACCTGGCAGCAAGTGTTCTGTTTCTCTACAGTGCCTCCACAGGAGAAATTAGGTATTACGCAGTTCTCATCAAAATAAATAGAATGCAGGGTCCTCCAGCAAAACAGGGCCTCTTTGTGGCTACTATAGTTTAAAGCATGGGTCTCCAAACTGCGGCCCTCCAGCTGTTGCAAAACTACATTTCCCATCATGCCTGGACAGCCAAATCCAAAGCTTTAGCTGTCCAGGCATGATGGGAGTTGTAGTTTCGCAACAGCTGGAGGGCCGCAGTTTGGAGACCCATGGCTTGAAGAGTCACTGTCGTAAAAAAATTTTTTGCACAAATCAATAGTCCAGGCCATTTTAAGAAATGTTGTAATTGGGTTTATTAGGCTAATATGCCATTATCTGTATTTAAAAAGACATTTCCCAGGTGTCCGCCCCCCCCCCCCCCCCTCCTTTCTGTCATCCACTGCTCAGAATCAGGAAATCTCGACTGTTTTACATCAGTCGGATCCTGTCTGTTCTATGAAGAGGGGAGGGGGAGGAGGAAGGAGGGGGATTAGTCGGCAGCAGAGAGCAGAGAACAAAAAGGATTACACCACAGGGAGCCGCTGAAAGCCTCTATTCAGAGGTCAGAAAGGTCACTGCTGATGTCAGAGGAGAGAGCCTGGTGATGTAGCTGTAAATTAACTCTTTGTTGTCCTGTATTGGTGCCTCATCTCTCCCCTTTCCATAGAGAACAATCAAGACAGGGGGGAGAGCTTCAAACTGCTTTTTCATGATAAAAATGCATTTTTGGCTAATAAACCCAATTACAAAGTTTTCTTAAATCGCCTGTACTATTGATTTCTGCAAAAAAAAAAAAAAAAATTTTTTTTTTTTAATGACACTTCGAAATTGAGATCTCCCTAAATTGTAATCCAGGTTTGTTGCAAGTCCCATTTTGGTAAACCATACAATAGGGGAAATATCTGCTGCATGTGAATACAGCCTAAATATAGTTTTACAGGTCTGGTCTCTGCCCATAGAGCTGAATGCCAGGAGCGGAAGTGACCCATGAGTGGCTTCCTCATTCATGATGGTGCTCCGGCTGTCATGTTGCTCTGCGACCAATTCCTGAAATTCTGCAACTAGAACAAAGATGGAGAACCTTCAGCCCTCCAGCTTTTGCAAAACTACAGATCTCATCATTCCTGGACATGATGGGAATTGTAGTTCTGTAACAGCTGGAGGGCTGAATTTTCCCCATCCCTGACTTAGAACAATTTAAAATCCTCAGATTATAAGGTGCTGGAGCTTTATAGGACAAGTTGCTTGTGGCTGATAACAGTGAACAATAGAATGAGATCAATGTCTCACCTTTTCTCTCTCCCTTTTACAGTTTGCTGCTTTGTGGTGCACAAACGCTGCCATGAATTTGTCACATTCTCCTGCCCCGGTGCCGATAAGGGACCTGCATCTGACGTAAGTACAAAAGACATGGACCCTGGCTCTATAGTACAGGTACAATGGAGTAACCGGCAAGTGCCGCATTGTCAAACTTTCTGGATTATATAATTGATTTTAACAAATTGAATGAAATTGATTTAGCACGAGGCTCGGTGTTACTGAATCGGATCGCTCTAGCTCTCAAGTGTACGGCGTGAACATAGTCCAAATTGAACCGATTCCAAAACGCGACTAGTCAGAGAGATGGAAAACATCCTGATAGACAGACGCTGCAGCATATGCTTACAGAGTAATGATTACATTTCTATATTAAGCCTGGAAATTGCACATTGCACAACTACAGCCACGTGATGATTGACGGACGCTCTCCGAGCGAAGGAAGGGTCTTTGGGGATAGTATGAAAATATGGTTTTCTATTAAACCCACACAAGGAGCCCCACTGTATGAACTGAGCTTTTTCAGTGTTAAATTTGATCAGCAGGTATCTGTGATTTATCTTGTTGCCTACTTAAAGGGGTAGTCTGAGGCGAGTTGGCCAAATTGACCAGTTTCGGGGGGAGCGTCTCTTTCTAACACATATAGAGGCTTCTCAACTCCCCAACATTACGGGAGAGAATTATCAAGCCTATTGGATTGCAGCTGCTTGATCCTTTTGTTCTCAGAGAGATAAGTCGCCAGTAGAGGAGTCTGGCAATCAAAACACACGGACGCTTGGCTGAGCTGAATCTTCATGTGCATGGAGGGAACTGGGAGAGAGAGCTGATGGAAAATGAACCGGCTGACAGCACTTATGTATATGGGCACCTTTAGGGTAGCATGCGACGTTCATTAATATGGTTAGAGATATATACACTGGTAGATTTTTTTTTTTTCTAATTTATATGATCAAAAAGTTTTTTAACCGAAAAACCCTATTTCTACTTTTTGTAATTTTTTTTATTTTTTATTTTTGACAAATAAAGTAAAAAAGATGACAGATGTTTCATAAAGATGATAAATATATATCTTTAATATAGGAGTCAGTGGAACTATCAGCTGATCAACCTGTGTCTGGACTCTCTAATCGCTAGTGATCACTGTTATCACTTGATCTCTGCAAAAACATTTCCCCTGCAGTGGCCACTACAGGTCAGATGTAGTATTACAAGACACCCATAGATGACTGACCAAGTTATTCATGGGTGGGCTGGGCTCCTCAAGCCAAGAGCCATTTGTTATGAGTCTCTTTTAGCTCAGGCTCAAAGCAGAAGGTCCCATGTATAGACCATCTCTATAATATCTATATGGGATATATAGAAAGGGATGTCGTCTTGAGATAAATTGAATGCAGTATATGAAGTATAACATTGCGGACAGCCCGCTATATCACATCCCGCGTGGCAGTGAACCCTGGGGTGAATCACATGCAGGCTTCGCCTGAGCAGTGTAATTGTGTTCCATGTATAATAGGAAATTGAAATGACTGAATTATACTCCACAGCGAGGTACTGGATTCTAGACAGCGAGGTAAGAAAATTCTGTATATACTTATTGTGGTAATGGGATTAGAGCGCAGTCAGTCAGATACCTATAGCGGATGGAAATTGATCACCTTTACTTTACATATGCCGTTGTGATATACTGTATATACTTACCCACTGGTATCGCTCATTCTTATTAGGCTTGCAAGGTCAGTGGAGCGATGGACACGTGAGATTTCTCTGCTGCTGCATGATTGTATTCTGATACTTCTTTCAGATGCATGGTACACATCGGCATCGTCACCCTGGAAGCCTTGCAGTATGCCCCTCCACAGTTGCCATCTAGCCATGTAATATTGCACCTGCATACAGCTAATGTACAAGTTATTCAGTAATGAAACTAAAAGGACCAGCAAACAAATATAACACACTGTTTTATGCCTTCACCAGGACCTCGGGGGCGGGGCATGACATAGGGATCCAGAGCAAATAGTGGATCCAATATCAAGCTCCGCCCACACAGGGCTTCCATTAGGTTTAACACAGTGTATCAGTTTCGCCTTTTTATCTCGAAGGCCTCTATTAGCATCTGAAATGTATCACATGACCATGGTTGTCGTCCAGACCTGAAGTGGTGGATCCCTATGGTTTATACTTTTTGCATGGTCTTGTGATTTCAGATTGCTAAAAGGAACCCTTTTTGGTGATAAAGCCAAATCTGTTAGCAGATAAACCCCTTGTAACTATGCCATCTAGAAGTTGCCCTAATAATATTCTCTTACATTTGCCTCCATGGAGGACCTACGACAGTGATGCATTACACATCTATTGATTTCAACAAGTCGTGTAATGCTTCTTTTCACCTGTGGGGGTGCTGTAGGGAAAATGAACATTTGATGTCAAATTCACTAGTTGATTGCTGTGATCAGCTCATTTTTTGGAGGCAATAGTCCAATTATTGTGCACTCTACTCATCTAAACTTGTGCATTATGTGAAGGTCTTCTTTTGTGTTCATGGCGTGTATAGGAAGCACACCTCAACTTAGAGAGTGCCAATCATTGAGGGCCAGTGCCCTGAGCGGCTAATCGTTATTAGGGCATTTTATATATGGCGTGAAGTGGGTTTCCATGATAAATTATTGATAAGCTATCAGTATTTGATAAGCGATACCCCCACGATCAGTACATAGAGAACAGAGACTCCATTCCCTGTGTAGTGGCACCACCAGAGGTTCACTTTAAGGGTTTATGCACACTACAGAACCCGGGTGGATCACCCACCGCGGATTTCGCAGCTCGCTGTCGCGCACATCTCCGCATGGGCCATAGTCTCCATTCCATGGTCAGGCAGATTCCGCCGGACGAACGAACGGGTTCATTCTTTGAAGCGGATGGCGGAATCTGCCTGACCATAGAATAGAGTCTGTGGCACAGGCAGAGATGCGAGCGGAGGCAAGCTGCAGAATCTGCCCAGGTTCCGTAGTGTGCACATACCCTGATAGGAGCTTTGGCTGCACTATGCACTACACAGGGAATAGAGACAAACTTGCTGATCAACTATTGATAAGACTGTGAATAGTTTTTTTTTTTTCCTGAAAAAACCTTAAAATTTAAAGGGGTCTGTCAAATTAAACAAATGGATAAAATGTTACCTAACAGTGTTGTACAAGATCAGAAAAACAATATGGCGGCCTTCTTCCAGAAACAACGCCAAACCTGTCTATATGTTGTGCCTGGTATTGAAAAACATGAATGGGGCTAAGCTGCAGTACCGCACACCACCTGTGGACAGGTGGGGCGCTGTGTTTTGAAGAAAGTATATTTATTTTTTTCAAAGTGTGTACTACTCCTTTAAGCATTTAGCTGCTCATTGCTCACCTAATCCTACATATGGGTCTACATTATACAACATCCAATGATCAACGCATGAAAAACACATTACGCCACATTGAGAGAATGCACGGACTGCATGCAGAGGAGCCAGGGTCATCAGGAATGCTTTAATCCCTCAGCCTGAGGTCATCCTTGTCAGCCAAGACATACAAAAGTTTGTGCACCCCATGTGTTTGGGGGAAGGGGGACTTTGGTACCATACTGTGATTCTTTTCCATCTATAAATATTCCTATTGGGCTGCGGCCTATGATGTCATGGTGTATTGGGGGGTCTGGCAGGCTGCGATGGTGTGGATAAGAAGAAGTAGGCACACGTCGGGTTCCGCTTTCACATGGCTGCCTCCTTTATTTTTGGATTGGCAGCCTGTAGCACTGCTACATGTGTTCTGTGTCTGTGACGGCCGGGACGGCTTTGTACAGATAACGTAGTGTCTTAATTAAGTCTTGTAGGCGGTTGGGACCTGAGGCCTCTACAATATTAAGACACAGCTGAACGTCTATGATTTAAGCCTCAGAACTGTGCAAAATCCTCCCTTTATTCTGCACTGTAAATAGCTGAAGCCTCATCACATGCCTCTAAATGCTGCACCCTGTAGGTAGGAGTGGGGAACTACAGTATATAGTTCTGCCACAGGTAAACGCCACTGATATGGCATCAGGTATTGTAATGGGTGTGCACAGTGCAGCTCTGGAGTATAATACAGGATATAACTCAGGATCAGTACAGGATAAGTAATGTAATTTATGTACACAGTGACCTTACCAGCAGAATAGTGAGTGCAGCTCTGGAGTATAATACAGGATGTAACTCAGGATCAGTACAGGATAAGTAATGTATGTACACAGTGACTCCACCAGCAGAATAGTGAGTGCAGCTCTGCAGTATGATACAGGATGTAACTTGGGGTCAGTGCTGGATAAGTAATACATTTATAATCCGACTGGGTTTAGCAGCATCCCATGTCTAGCATTGTTTTTGTCCAGAGAATTACGCTGATTGTGCATGGTGCAAAATTTTGGACAAAATTGTTAATACTTGACAATACATTTTTTTTTTTTTTTAATAATACTCTGTGCGTATAATACCTTTTTCCCCTTTAATGAGTTATAACACAGTGACTGGGGTGGGAACACTTATTTATTATGTTATGCAGGTCGGCAGTACAGGAGATCATCCTCCTGTGTAATAGGGTGAACGATTAAAATCGTTCGTCATAGTGGTCATTTGAGATCGTTTATCGTTAATCGCCGAAAAATCGTCCAATCTGTCAGAATAAAGCTTGTCACAGAGGCGCTGTGTATCAGGGGAGGCTGGCACCCAAACCCACCCTGTGGCTGCCAGGGACTGGGTATATTAGGCCATTGTGATCAGCCAGTCCTTTTAAGTTGTTGTTGAAAGCAGAAGGTAAGGATGTGAGTGACTGTGATGTATAGACGAGTGGCTCAAAGCATCTCCAGTCAGTCTTGTGCTGTCTTGTAAAGGCTAATGTGCTCTAAGGAGGGACAATCATGGGCAGGGTCATGAGGGCACAGGGATCACTGATGTGCATATTTTTTAAAGGGGTTATCCAGGATTAGAAAAACATGGCTGCTTTCTTTCATAATAAGGCACCACCCTTGTCCTCAGGTTGTATGTGTGGTATTACAACTTGGCTCTATTTTATTTTTAAAAAAATTAATAAATTGGAGCTGCAATACCACACAAAAACTGCAGACAAGGGTGGCGCTGTTTCTGAAACGAAGCAGCAATGTTTTAATCTTGCATAATCCCTTTAAAAGACAGGGCCACCATGTTAGACTGGCGTTACATGGTGAAGGGACGTGGTCTGGGACAATCAGATTTTCTATACGGCATACCTACGGCCTATAATAAAGGGACATCATCAGTCCCAAGCGTTGTCATCTTAATCTCAGCCACAAGGTCATTTATTTAATGGAGACCTGTGGTGAGCGGCCTGACACAGGGGAGCGCTGAAGACGTAACACGGGCACAGCGCGGTGATGAAATACTGCTTGGATTACAGCGAGAGGGCAAACGGCGTGTAACCAGAGGAGTAATCTCAACGCTTCACATTAGAGAGGCAGAGGCCAACTGGCGGGGAGGATTTTCCTAGTGTTAGCGGTTGGCGTGGGGGGATAGCCTTTTGGGTGCCACATGGCATTCAGATTATATGGGCTCTATGTATACAAAACTGCAGGGCCCATTGTGTCCCATTCTCCATCTTATGTACGTTATGGAAGGAGCTAGGCATGCCAGAGGAGATAGCAGTAACATTTACGCTTTGAATGGATTTAAAGGGGTTGGGGATAATATGATTTTCTATGTACCATTTTAATCTTGTACAGTATACTTAGTGGAACCTTAAAGGGGTTATCCAGTGCAAATCTTAACTAGTTTCAGAAAGTTATATAGATTTGTAATTTACTTCTATTAAAAAATCTCCAGTCTTCCAGTACTTATCAGCTGCTATATGGCCTGCAGGAAGTGGTGTATTCTCTCCAGTCTGGCACAGTGCTCTCTGCTGCCATGTCTCTTGAGAAAAGAATGGTTCCAAAGAGTGTCTGTCGCTCTGGAGGACCTATTCCGTCCTGTTGTACTGTACTCAACCCATTGGTGTGAATGGAGGCAGTGTAATGTATCATTTCACCTGTAGTGGTGCTGCAGGGAAACAAAACACTTAAAGGGAGATTTATTAAACTGCTGTAAAGTAGAATGCTCAGTTGCCCCTAGCAACTAATCAGATTCCACCTTTTAATTTTTCAAAGAATCTGTGAGGAATGAAAAGTGGAATCTGATTGGTTGCTAGGGGCAACGAAGACAATTCTACTTTACACCAGTTTGATAAATCTTCCCCTTAGTGTTATATTTCCCCACAGACTACAGCTGGGAGACGCTGATCTATTCATTGTCAAGGGATCCTTCTAATAAGTAGGGATTGTCTGTATTGGAGGACCCCCTTATATAGGGATCATTCTTTTAATATATTGTGACTGCTGGGCAGTAATTTAAATTCTAAAATGTGGAACATTTAAAGCCCCTCCCCCTGTTTTTGGGCATATTAGCATATGCCCTCCTCTCTATGAGGGTGCTCAGGGTGGCATCATATACCTTACACCACTCGTAGTGACATGAACCTCCCAGTAGCCACAACCTCTGTAACCAGGCTGTCTCGGACAGGGGTGGCAGCAGAGAGCACTGTGTCATATTGGAAAGAATACACCACTTCCTGCAGGACATACAGCAGCTGATAAGTATGGGAAGTTTTGAGATTTTTAAATAGAAGTAAATTACAAATCTGTATATTTTTCTGACAGCAGTTGATTTTAAAGAAACAGATTTTCGTTGGACAAGTAAATGTTTTTGTAATGAAAAGGAGTACTGTATCAGCCTGGGATGGTGGGTATTATCTTATCATGGCTTATAATATACTTGGCATGCGCGCCCCCCCCCCCCCCCCCCCCCCCCCCCCCCCCCAATTTAAGACCTTCATATAAAATGGCATGTCACTTAACTTTGTTACTGGCGGCGCACATAGAGAATCCCACATGTACCATTATCTATTCATACATACCGATCTGGCAGACCACCACATCAGCCCTCGGTGGAGTGGTCCCGGCAGGAGAGGAGGATGCGGTGCAGCACAGTTACGCCTGCCGCTGCCTCACTCACTCCTGTGCAATCTGGTGCCATTCATACTTAATGTGCTCTGTGAGCTGGGAAGCCTCTTAGAAGAGTTTAAGCGCTAAGGAGCTTTGAAGGCTGTGGCACAGCGGAATATGCAGCTCGCTCTGCGAATCACTCCGTGGGATCTGACATACAATTGCATTAACCCTTATGTCCCATCTCTCCCTGCCAGCTGTGCCCTGGAGTGCCATGCATACTGTAGTAGGGCAAATGCAAAAATCATGGTACCCCCCTGAATAACATGACTCCACTGGACTGTGACTAATCCTGCCCTGTGACTAATCCTCCCCCATTTACTTTAATGGACTAAATGGAGTCTGCTCATGTCTGTTTCCGCACATTTTTGACTCCAGCAGAATAAACGTACGGATACGCATAATTTTTAGGAAAGATGTATAGTATGTCCCGTACTAGAGTTTCTATTATTCAATCTGTCTGTAATTTCCTATCTATCAATCGATCAGATCAATCAATCTATCTACCTTCCAGTAATTGTGGCCATTAGGCCTTGACGGGATCTGGCATGGCCATGTGCCATCCTGATTTTTTTTTTTTATAATTGTGACTGATATTAAAGGCCTAGTTCACTAAAAAATAATTTATTCCTAATCAACTGATGCTAAAAAAGTGCCAGATATAAGTAACTTACTTCTATAAAAAAAATTACAAGGCTTCCAGTACTTATTAGCTGCTGTATTTCCTGCAGGAAGTGGTGTATTCTTTCCAGCCTGGAGACTAGGAGAAGTTTTCTTTGGGTATTTGCTCCTGCTCTGGTCAGTTCCTGACATGGACAGAGGTGGCAGCAGAGAGCACTGTGTCAGACTGGAGAGAATACACCACTTCCTGCAGGACATACAGCAGCTGATCAGTATTGGAAGACTTGAGATTTTTAAATTGAAGTAAATTACAAATCTCTGTCGCTTTCTGGCACCAGAACTACTCCTTTAGAGAGGTTGTATAGAATTAGAAATTGTATAGAATTAGAAAACAGTGCCACGCCTACCTGCAGGTTGTATGTGGTATTGCAGCTACACCCCTTTTTCCCTCACTCCAGTACCAGACATAGCTTGTGGGCTGATGTGGTGCTGTTTCTTAAAGAAAGCGGCCATGTTCTTCTAATCCTGTACAATCCTCATTCTAGGATGCGAGATCCTGCTGTTCATACAGTCTTGTTATGATTGCATTATACAGATATGTGATTTCATGGTTAACCTTCCCAGACGTCTATAGGTTATCCAATATTCCCTTGAGCCTAAACCGTTTCTGAGTAAGGCTAGGTTCACACTGCGTTTTCAGCATCCGTTTAACGCATCCGTTTTTTGCAAAAAACGCATGAAAAACGGATTGCAAAAAACGGATTCATTTGTGTGCATCCGTTTTTCCATTGACTTCCATTATAAAAAAAAACGGATCCGTTTTTTTTGGCGGACCAAAACGGACCAAAAAACGTTGCTGACCCTATTTTTCTGGACGTTAAAAAAAACGGATCCGTTAAACGGATGCTGAAAACGCAGTGTGAACCTAGCCTAAGCGTATCATGTGCTGTCTGCAACTGTTCTATGAAGTTGCTTTTCTGCATTTGCTATGTTAAAGAAAAATCTAAGTATTAAAGGATTGATGACCTGTCATCATAAAAAACTGACATGTCATAGAGAACTGTCAAAGTCTTTGATCTGTCAGAGTCTGAGCGTTCAGGCCTGTACCAATCATGAGAACAAGCCGAGAAAAGACCACACTAAGCACTGTCCTCTCTCGGCTCCTAATGTAAGTCTATGGAGCCCAACTCTTTTCACTGATACAGATCAGGGAGCAGACCGCACTGCAGCTCTCATGATTATTTCGACATCTCTACATCAAGTAAACAGCAAAAACAAAATGGCTGAGTAACTTTACTGAGCAGTTTTTTTTGTTTTTTTTTTCAGTGAAAAAATTTAATAAACATACCGTCTCCCATAGCACTAAGAATAAATTTATTGGTCACTGTTCCTTTAAGTATGCTGCTAATAGAACAGTTGATGCCAGGGGACCTTTGAAGTGGATTATCCAACCCTGGACTAGAGGACTCTTAACTTAATGGCCAATATCAGCCGGATACGACCGATAATCGTTCCGTCGAATAGGGCCTTTATCCTTGAACCTTGGACTGTTGGCAGGGACTTGACTACAAAACAGGTTCAGGGGTCTTGAAGAGGAAAACAGCTCTCTTTGCTTGGCGTGACTAGAAACTTCATGATCAGTGTACTAATACTGTAGACAGGATACTGAAAAAAAAACCAAGGGGAGTGAGTATGGGACGCTGCAGTGCTGAGCTGAATCAGCTCGGCATCGCTGTTTCTCCCACTGAGGTCACACATGTCTCCTGGGACAATCCAAGCCCTGGAGATGTATGTGACCTCAGAGGGAGACAGGGGAGGGAAGTGAGGTAATAAAAATCATAGTTGCTGCTCCCTCTAATCCCGGCCACCTAAATGACTGCACAGCCTAGGAACCTGGGCAATGACCTGTTAACACTACATGGAGAAAAAGGGGACAAACTAGAAAAGAAAGCAATTTTTCTTTTGCATTCTCTATCGCCTAACCCAGGGATGGGGAACCTTTGAACCTCCAGCTGTGGCAAAGCTACAATTCCCATCATGCCTGGACAGCCTTTGGCTTGTAGTTTTGCAACAGCTGGAGGGCCGAAGGTTCCCCATCCCTGACCTAACCTGTGATACCCTACACTGTTTAAAATACTAAGCAAAGTATTCCTCAGCCACACAACAACTTAAGGCTGGATTTTTGGTACTGGGACACTGCACTGGCTAAGCACTTTTCTCATTGACTCTTCTCCCCATCTTACGATAGAATCCATCTCAGATAGTGTGTTTTTTTGTTTTTTTACTTTTCTGTATTACATGACAATTGTTTTTTTTTTTTTTTTTTTTTAAAGTAACAGCAACTAGAGATAAATGCACCTGGAGCACGCTCAAGTCCAATCATTCAGCATTTGAATACCGGTGGCTGAAGAAGTTGGATGCAGCCCTAGGGAGTCTAGGAATACATGACTCTCTAGGGCTACATCCAACAACTTCAACCACCGGTATTTAAATTCTGATCGAGCATGCTCCAGTTGCGCTCCTCTCTAACAGCAACAAGGGTCCGCGATAGCACTTGAGATGCCTTAATATGGTCTATTATAGTATGTTTCTAGAGGACAGGACCACTGTAGCATGCAGTTTTTCCTTTCTTTTATTGAGTTCAAGACCACCATGTTGGATGTAGTATACACAGAGATGTTCTCCAATGAAATCATAATTTTACAACGGGCCCATTTACTTTAAATGGACCGAACATAATCTGCTAATGTTTCCGCAGGAGAGCGCACTTTTGAGTCCAGCAAAAAAAAATAAAAGGACACCTTCAGGAAACAGAACACAATCACTAGTAGGCCGTCCTCAGTCCATTAAAGTTAATGGATATACCACTGTAATATACTTCATCATAGCCTTCTGCTGGCATACCACACACAAAGAGCCCTTTTATATTGTGTTCAATATGCGTGCAGTGCTGAAATAATACCACCATACGGGGATCCGAGCTCCATACACCTGGTGATAAATGCTGGCATTGGTTTCTTACTATTCTGGTAAGCACACTCATCAGGTGCCAGGTGGTGTTTTAGGGGCATATTTTTATTTTGGAGGTCAGGGCTTAGAGTCCACCATTTTGGACAATTCCTACTTGTTAGGGCTCTTTCAAAATATGACAATATCCGACTAAATTTACGAGTCATATGGTCCGTTTACATAAAGCGCCCAATGGATCGTTTACCAATTTTGAAGGAACTATTTGGTTTTTATAACGATCAGCGTTTAGACGAATAAATCGTTAGAAAATTCGTTAGAAAAATTGTTATTGCAATCGTTTTTAAGATCGCTTAAGCCTATCTCACACATAGGATGAATCTGTGAAAGACTGTTTACACAGAGCGATCTACGAATTTTTAGTGATCAACCAACTACGATTTCACTACGATTCCAACTACGTCACTTGATCGTTCACTGTGTTTTATACAAGCCGATTATCACTCAAATGCGATCGTTATTGCGAAAATTTTACCGTTAATCGTTCCATGTAAACGCACCATTAAAACATGACATGGATTTGAAACGGCCCTAATTTAGTCACCAGTTGGTTACATTCAGCCATAGACGGCAAAGTAGTACATGGCACCCATTCAAATCATTGGGTTGTCTGTGTAATTCAGGACAGAGAGAGGGATGTTCTTGAGTGTGACGTGGATACAGAGGACCCTCCCACCCACCTATTAATACAGAATTCCCTTAATTGATTCCTAATACAGTACTTGGTTTTCTAAGCTGGACAACCCCTTTAAATACATTGACTACATTGAGATGTGTGTGAGGGAGGGAGCCATTATTGTATCAGAAATGAAATGATTAGTGATTTGTGGGGGGTCAGCGAGGTCACTGGGTCTTGGAGGGGAGTTCCCTCGCTGCCGCAAAGAGTGTAATTACCAGCAGGCTATTGGGGAATAAAAATAGCAGCTTTGGAGTCTGGGATTATGAAGATCCGGCAGCTGACTGGGCTGTGGGCTTTCAATTGAGTCAGATCTAATGAGAATTGTGCCGGGTCCTCTCCTGTGTTTTGGTGATAACAGTGGTGCCTGTCTATTTGTTTTAGGGAGGTAGGATGGGGACATGGAGACGGGCTCTTATCGAGGGAGGCACAAGCTGCGGGCGGCAGCGCTGTCTCTTGTAATTTGTTCCCCGACCAAAGAGAGTAATTAATTGTAGAAAGCACGCAAAGACGGCAGATGAGAAGGGAGCGGGAACAGCTGGGGATCAGCCCTCCAAAGCACACAATCAATCGCCCAAGATGTGCAAGAATTTGGATTAAGCGGAGGAGAGGATGCAGGATGTCTGGGGGGCGACCAGAGCATCAGGCGGGCGACCAGAGCTCTCTCCTGGATACATGGCTGTACCAGAATGGACATAGTTTTGTAAGCTTAGCCATTTCACTTCAGGGGGTAGCTGTCTGATATCTTCTTCCTGTCCGCCATATTTATTCCCAGAGAGCAAAGTTTTCTGTCACCTGGTCATCTGTGGCAATGTTCCCCAACCTGTGTCTCTCCGGTTATTGCAAAACTACAACTCCTAATGTGTAGGGCACGGATAGTTGTGCAACAGCTGGGGGGCCACATGTTGGAACACTGAGCTCTGTAGTCTACCCCTACCTGCCACGGCCAAGGACTCTCAGGGTATATTGGAAGTTGTAGTTTTGGGGGGAAAAGATCTATAGAGTGCCCTATTCCTTCTTTCAGTGGAGCGCTGTCAATGCATGTTGGGAGTTGTTCTTTTGCCACACCTTTTGGGAGTCCTCCTCCACTTCCTTCTCTTTCCTAGTTAAAGGCTGTCAGGGCATATTGGGAGTTGGGAGTACTAACTTACCTCTCCCTGTGCCCGCGGTGAGCGGCGGGACTGGCCGCGGGACCCCCGCTGGAAGCCATTTTCCCCCCCAAGTTGTGATGCTTGTCCCGGCTAATGGCCTGGCCTCTCAGCCAGTCAGTGACTGGAGCAGCGTCCCTCCCAGTCACTGACTGGCTGAGCGGCCAGGTCGTGCCGTGTCAGCTCCAGGGGTCCCAAGGCTGGTCCAGCTGCTCGGACAATATCCCCCCTGTCGGCTGCTGGATTTTATAATCCGCCAGACTTCTCCTTTAAGTGACAAACTCTGCTCTGCTGCAATAACATGTTCCGCTCTACCGACAGACACTGGGGACTCCATTTAATAGATACAAAGAGAGTGCTGATATCTGTGCTTGGACATGGTGCTCTGTATAACAGAGATGGGGAACCTTCATCCCTCCAGCTATTGCACAACTACAATTCCTATCATGCCTGGACAGCCAAAGCTTTACTATCCAGGAATGATGGGAACTGTAGTTTTGAAACGGCTGTAGGGCCGCAGGTTTTCTATCCCTTCCCTAGAACCACAGAACCATATACTGTTGACTGGCCTTGACAGCCACCCCCATCTCTACCTAGAATTTCTGTAACCCCTTCTTAGCTGGAGCATTGTATATGCAATTCAGTGAGAGAGGGGATAATGCGATTTGGCTTGGACACCCCCATCTCTTATTTATGGCCGGCTCTGCTACTTGTGCCGATTCCATTGCATTTGCGATGCTGCTTCTCCAGATTAATTTCTCAATGCAGCCGCTAAACTCGATAAGACATCCCGCTTTGCGGCCAACTGCAAATCCCGCTCCTTGTGTTTTAAATGCAAATAGAATAGTATCCGGGGGTGGATATATTTATATATGATACTTGTGGAGAATACATAGAAGGCTGCTTAACCCATCTGCTTCCTGCTCATGTCTCTTCTCCAGAACAACCAGAGATCCTTCCTAATGTCCATAAACCGGTGATGTCACAAAAACCGAACCTGCCACAAATATCAGTGACTATACTACGCATTGTCCTGGTGGAAGGCTCCATCTGCCATTTAGAAAACCATTGCCATGAAGAGATAAAGATGGCGGCCCAGTGCTTAGATAAGCCCTCCTGTCCACGCCTCCATCCAAAGATATCAGAGGCGCCACAAAGTGAATAGGGGCCGAGTTGTAATACTGCACACCAACAAAGGGGGAGCACTAGAGGCTAGTTTTTCAGATCTGGGCTGCAGTCACCTTCTAGTTCTACGAATCACTGAGATATTTTGTAACCATATTACATTAGTTGTGCTGTTATTGTCGCCATTTTTCAGATATTTCTTTGTACTTGGTGTATTTTAGTGTATAGTGAGGAAAAATCTCACGGCTTAGTAACGATCACGCACGATTTTCTCTTCTCAGCTTGAAAAATGCCATTTGAAGAAGTGAAAACAATAAAGTTCTCTTTTCTGATGGCTTTTTCTTAGGGGCTTCAACTTTTTGAACTAAAAACTCCTGAGAAAGTTCGAGCATCTTCCCATTATTAGACGTCATCTCCTGCCGTCTCTTCCAGCGAGCAGTACAGAGTGTTTCAGGATGAGGCAATGAGAGTCAGTGGGCAAGTAGTATAACAGCAGCTATACCATGTATAATCAGCCATTACATTATACCCACTGACTGGTGAATGGAGTGACATTTATAATCTGGTGACAGTGGCAACTGTGAGGGGGATATATCGGGCAGCTGGTGATCAGTCATTGATGTTAGAAGGATGTGAGCGGCTGGGACAAAAGCCGAGTACTGATGTGTAGACGCTGGGGTCAGAGCATCTCCAGAACAGTTGGTCTTGTGGGGTGTTGCCTGTATGTTGTAGTTAGTACCAACCAAGGATGTCCAAGGGAGGATAACTGGGAACAGGGATAGGGTTATGGGGACCCAAGGCTCATTGATGTGTGGACAGTTCTCTACAGCACATATTCTATGGGATCAGACCAGAGAGGTTAGTCTTCAGACTGCTGTCTAATAGAAAAGAGTCAGATCACTCAGGACATGACACGTGCTGTGTATCGGGCGGTGTAGCCATTGACCATTCAGAACGCCCATGCTGACTCCAGTCCACAACCAGAAGTGTCTACAGTGGGGACAAGAGCATCAGAACTGGAGGATAAAGCCGTAGAAGAAGACGCCTGGTCTGATCACGCCTTACATTATGTGGATGACCTGGTGTTTGTACCTGAGGAAGAGATGGCGCCAGGAAGCACTATGGGAAGAAGACAAGCTGGTGGGGCAATGTTCTCCTGAACGCCTTGTGTCCTGGCATCATGTGGATGTTACAGTGAAACGTACCACCTACCTAACCATTGTACACACTGATTCCCCACCTTCATGGCAGCGGCCTCTATCAGCAGGAAAATGTCCTGGCCAAACTACAGACATTATTTAGGACAAAGAGATGAAGGTAGTGACTTGGCCAGATGTCACCAGACGCCTCCAGACATCTTGTAGTGGCCATACCTTAATGGATCAGCACATGGAGATAGCAGATATACAATATTAGTTAGCTGAATGGTGTGCCTTTTTCCATATGTGACCCCTTTAAGCCTTAACATTTGCAAGATGTCCTTACTAGTAGATATGTCACAATGACGCAGACCCTAAGACAATGATCCCCATCCTGTGGCCCTCAAACCTCTCTTCCCCTTCCAGACTTATCGCCAGTTATAGCCAATATATATATGAATGTCTCCATAGTCTTATTTTAACCCATTCCCACTATCTCATATCTTATCATCCCTATCATTATTGATTCTATTCCTTCTCTGCATCCTTTAAGCAGGACCATTTTTTTTATGTACTTGTCCTGTTCTCACTTTATGTCCTCTATGTAGTATGATGCACAGCTCTGTATATAGGCCCAATAGTAATGTCCTACTACCCAGTAAAGCTCTCCCTTCCCTCTACCCCTGAGTGTGAGGCCAGCCAGTGTTCAGCCTGGTACGGCTTGTAGGAGATTCTTGCGATTCCTGATGTTTGTGATGTGATGTTTGCCGGCAGTGACACCTTGTGTGTTGACCCGTATGATTAGCGAAGAAGGATAAACGCGGCTCATGTCTGCCAGAACGTCTCTGATCTCTGGCCAGATGAGTTTAACCGGATTATGGAAGTAAAACATGACGCCCACTTCTAGAGTCCACAGAGATCACTACGGTGTCACAGATCTCTGGCAGGCCTCGGCCTCTGCTCCCAGCGGTCTGAGAGATTTCGGCCCGTTCTTCAAGGCGTATGCTACAAATTACAGATATACTTAACATTTTGATCCAGAAGGGAACAACTATAAAGAGTGTCTCTCTTGCTCTGAAGGACCTGTCCCGTAGAATGATCTGAAGCTCAATCCACCATCCGCCCAAAGAATTGACATGTAGTAGACACAAATGTATAAAGACTTGGTGGAGCAGACGCTTCATTCTGAGCTAATAGTCTTCAGTGCCATAGACATTCTATAAAGTTTATGGTGAGTGGGTGGTCTCAGTGATTGGACCCCCTACCAGTCTAGCAGATGCCATCAATCTAGTGAATTGGCGATAATTACTTCTATCTGTAATACCTCTTTAATACAACTATTAGCAAAGCAAAGTATAATTTAATATGGGGAAAGGAGAAGAAAAATATAAGTTGCATGATCTTAACCAAGTGAGACTCCTTACTATTTCAACCCATTAATGGCGGCCTCCACTGTGTAAGTAGCAGTAATAGTAAACTCGGGCTTCACATGCAGACACTTGTAGAACAGCGACACCTGCTGGCCACAAGTTGAACAGTCTTTACGAAAATCATCTTTCAGTAGGATATGCCACTGTACAGTGGGGGATCTGCCAGAATCTCACCCGTCAGTCTGGAGAACAGTACAGTTTATATCTTGAAGAGCCCAAGGAGAAATGGCTGCAGACGCAGTATATGCCACATTGCATCTGCCTATAACTATAGTTTATACACTGCCTATAACTATAGTTTATACACCCACATAGAATATATAGAAAGGGGTTATCCAAGCTACTTTGAATAGCAGGAAGCTAATATTGCACCCACTCAATGGTGCCTAAACCCCCAGTTGGGTAATTTGGTGGTGGTGGGATAGTAGGTTTTACTGAACGAGTGCTGGCTAGCCGCTAAACCCCTTTCTATAGTAGATCTAAACCACATAGACATATAGCATGTGTGTGGGGTCCAGATCCTGGGAGCCCCCCCATCTGTTGTCAGAACAAGACATAATGCTGTGTCTATTCAGCTTCTGTCATCGTCACATTCTGATGGAGAGAGTAGAATGCAAATAGATGAATAAAACTGAGCGATCATCCCTTCATCAGGATGAAAGGGGGCAAAAGTGGTGGTGCCCCTATTAAAGGGGTTATTAAGGCTAGTGTCACTCTCGGGTTGATTTTGGTACAATTCAAGGAGCTGTAATACCAGACTCGGCCTGTAAACCAGAGAGGTGCTGTTTCTGAAAAATGTTTAAAAAAACAGACTTGTTATAGTTCCTTTTTGCAGTCACTGTGAAAACGAAGGTTATAAAATCATGGGTTGTCACAGGCGAGGCCCATGGGCGCTTTGTGTTGATATGCGACCCCGAAGGTTTATGTACAATGACGAGAAGTGTGAATCCTTTCCAGCTTGTCTCAATTCATTGCAGCTCACAGGACGTCTCGGCACTTGTGACTGTGCCCAGCGGGCAGCACCATGGACAGCAGCCTAAGTAAGGTCTTGTGTAATGCAGACAGCCGCTGGTTACACATGATGACAGCAGCACACAGCGGACACATGTTGGTGATAAGTTGTCAGGGCTGAGCCGACGCTGCGACATTGTGCCCATTCACACTTCCAGCTGGAATTAATTCTGCCTGGGTAATGATGTCAGTGCCTCATGGGGTAAAGGAGGGGGCACCGGCCGGGCAAAGATACCGTTTCTGGTCACATTGTATCATTCAGGACCAAAAAATCCATGATCTTGGCTCAAATTCTATTTAATGCAAATGTCGCTCCCGGAGGATGTCGGCCAGCTTTTCCAGCTCTGCCAGGTTTGCGGCTTAGTGTATAATTAGACATTTGCAGGTCAGGAGCCTAGGAAAGCTGGGTGGCTTCTTCTATAGGGGCTGATAAAGTCAGAATAAAATGTCTGAATCCAGTCATATTGAATGAACAAATTGTTGTTTTTTGTGTGTTTTTGCTTTTAGGCCCTTTTTGACCTTTTTTTTGTAAATTGAAAAGTAATGGACATGTTCAAACAAAACTATTTTTTTTACTTTTTTTTTTTTTTTAAGTTTCTCTGCCTTTTTTTTCTCGTTTTCTCTTGCTCTGCTCTTGGATTTAAATTTACTGGCCCAAAGCCTGAGGCTGCACTACTGAGGGATTCTGATAAAACCAGGCTCTTGTTGCCATGGAGACCAGTAGTGGATATAAATGTATTAGAACAGGGGTGTCAAACTCAAATAGACAGTGGGCCGAAATTAAAAACTTGAACAAACTCGCAGGCCAACCTTAATATTCATTGAAACGCACAAGCAACATATGTGGAACTTTCAGAGTGGCGTGCAGCGTTCCTAGCGTTGAAAGAGTGCGTCACCAAGCACTTTGCACTACAATAAATGATATGATAAATCCCCACAATGGTGCCCCATATAGAACTCAGCCCCCCCAAATGTTTTTTTTTTATATATAGTGTCACATAGTAATAGTGTCCCATATAGTAGCCATCACCCCCACAACAGTGCCCAATATAGTAGCCAGCCCCCACAACAGTGTCCCATATAGTAGCCAGCCCTTCCAATATTGACCCATATAGTAGCCAGCCCCCCCACAATAATGTCCCATATAGTAGCCATCACCCCACAACAGTGCCCGCAATGGTAGCCAGCCCCCACAATAGTGCCCAATATAGTAGCCAGCCCTTCCAATATTGACCCATATAGTAGCCAGCCCCCCCACAATAATGTCCCATATAGTAGCCATCACCCCACAACAGTGCCCGCAATGGTAGCCAGCCCCCACAACAGTGCCCCATATAGTAGCCAGCCCTTCCAATATTGTCCCATATAGTAGCCAGCCCCCCACAAAAGTGCCCCATAAAGTTAGCCAGCCCCCACAATAGTGCCCCATGTAGTAGCCAGCCCTATCAGCCCAATAGTGCCTTATTTAGTAGCCACCGCTGGATACGGCCCCTATACTTACGTCATGCTGCCGGTCCTGCTCCTGATGTCAATCCCGCCGCTGAGAAACTGCCGTCCGCGCAGATGAGCAGGCGCTTGTATCTCCTCAGCAGGAACAGCATCAAGAGCGGGACCGGCAGGATGACGTAAGTATAGGGGCCTTATCCAGGGGTAGAGCGAGTTCGGGAGCCGTCCAGGGGTGACAGGTTCAGGCCGCGCGGAGATCTGGCTTCTGCCCCTCCTCTCCTGCCGGTCCCCCTCCTAATGCCGTTCCTGCTGAGGAGATGCGAGCGCCCGATCATCTGCGCGGACGGCAGTTTCTCCGTGGCGGGATTGACATCAGGAGCGGGACCGGCAGGTTGACGTATCCAGGGGTAGAGCGAGTTCGGGAGTCGTCCAAGGGTGACAGGTTCCCTTTAGCACAACAGATTATAGTATGGACGGTCCAGAACACTGCCCATACGATAATCTGTTGCAGTGTCCTATTGGCGGGCCAGCTCTAGGAAATAAACTGATTTCCTAGGCGGGCCAAAAATAATGGTCCCCCAGGCCAGAATTTGACATGTCTGGTACTAGAACAATGGTGTGTGTGTGTGTGGTGACATGGGTGTACCTAGATATATACAAGGTCTCCGTGACGTTTCAAAGGACAGAAATTAGGACGGGTCATGGTGTCAGAATCTCTGAGATGAATAGTTGTCCTCTGGATACATCCATTCCCTCATCCTTTTATTGCCCATAACAACAAATCAACTGAGGTCTATTGTATGTAATGATTTTTCCTCTGTGGCAACACAGCACCTGAGTCTCAGTAGTGCAGCCTCAGGCTGTGGGCCTGTATCTTTTGAGGTGGAGTTAGTTATTAAGAATCAGTTATTTAGGGTACAAACCCACACACCGTATACACAGCAGATACGCAGCAAATACGCAGCAGATTTGTTGGTGCAGATTTGATGCTGTGTTCAGTTATTTAGATCTAATCTGCTGCGTATTTGCTGCGTATCGCAGCAGTAAATACGCTGCTTATACGGTGTGTGTGTTTATACCCTAAGGGTCAGTTTTCACATTTGTAAACTATACCACTTTTAACATGTCTAGAATTAAGTGACCAGGCCCAGCCTCACTGTTTACAATATATATAGATGGTCCTTTGCAATCTGCCTATGCTGGAATGTGATCATCTGGCTCATGGCGCCTTTGCCTCTGCACTCCGGTATCTCATTACACCTCCTATCGATTCTCTATCCAGTTCCCCATCAACACTTTGTTTTCTATCCCGGGTGAAATAATTTGATTTTCTCCTCCGTGTGATACAGACTTTCAGCACTGACCACAGGTCCTGTACGCTGCGGCCGTCCTATCGATATCCCGCCTATTAACCATCCCCTCATAGATTGATTTCTTCTGCCGTTTCTGTCGCCTTGGTTTAATTTATGCCGCTCATCGAATAGAAAGCATCACATCCGCGGTTGTGAGCAGCAGGCATGTTTATCTCCCAGTTGCACCTTTTTAATGAAGCTTAGGTACACTCACCGGCCACTTTATTAGGTACACCATGCTAGTAACGGGTTGGACCCCCTTTTGCCTTCAGAACTGCCTCAATTCTTTGTGGCATAGATTCAACAAGGTGCTGGAAGCATTCCTCAGAGATTTTGGTCCATATTGACATGATGGTATCACACAGATTTGTCGGCTGCACATCCATGATGCGAATCTCCCGTTCCACCACATCCCAAAGATGCTCTATTGGATTGAGATCTGGTGACTGTGGAGGCCATTTGAGTACAGTGAACTCATTGTCATGTTCAAGAAACCAGTCGAAGATGATTCTAGCTTTATGACATGGCGCATTATCCTGCTGAAAGTAGCCATCAGATGTTGGGTACATTGTGGTCATAAAGGGATGGACATGGTCAGCAACAATACTCAGGTAGGCTGTGGCGTTGCAACGATTCTCAATTGGTACCAAGGGGCCCAAAGAGTGCCAAGAAAATATTCCCCACACCATGACACCACCACCACCAGCCTGAACCGTTGATACAAGGCAGGATGGATCCATATTTCATGTTGTTGACGCCAAATTCTGACCCTACCATCCGAATGTCGCAGCAGAAATCGACTCATCAGGCCAGGCAACGTTTTTCCAATCTTCTACTGTCCAATTTCGATGAGCTTGTGCAAATTGTAGCCTCAGTTTCCTGTTCTTAGCTGAGCGGAGTGGCACCCGGTGTGGTCTTCTGCTGCTGTAGCCCATCTGCCATCTGTGCGTTCAGAGATGCTCTTCTGCCTACCTTGGTTGTAACTGTTGGCTATTTGAGTCACTGTTGCCTTTCTATCAGCTCGAACCAGTCTGCCCATTCTCCTCTGACCTCTGGCATCAACAAGGCATTTCCGCCCACAGAACTGCCGCTCACTGGATGTTTTTTCTTTTTCGGACCATTCTCTGTAAACCCTAGAGATGGTTGTGCGTGAAAATCCCAGTAGATCAGCAGTTTCTGAAATACTCAGACCAGCCCTTCTGGCACCAACAACCATGCCACGTTCAAAGGCCCTCAAATCACCTTTCTTCCCCATACTGATGCTCGGTTTGAACTGCAGGAGATTGTCTTGACCATGTCTACATGCCTAAATGCATGTTGCCGCCATGTGATTGGCTGATTAGAAATTAAGTGGTAACGTGCAGTTGGACAGGTGTACCTAATAAAGTGCCCGGTAAGTGTAGATTCTCACATCGCGGAAAAAAATGGCGTCCGTCTTGCATTAGCATTAGAGAAGAGGCAAGTCAGAAGGGCGCTACATGTTTTGTTATTCTTCCCACCAAATATGACAGCATTTGCCTTAGACCTACTGTATAACCCTTTCAAGGTTCGCTGCCCCTTTAAGGAGCTGCTCTTTCACTCTGCACTCCATAGGCGAGCCCTGCTGTGGCCATTGATAAATATGGCGCCTGTGACGGCCATGAATCCCCCCCATTGATTGTTGAGCAGTGGTTTATAGCCCTGGGCTCCTTGTGGTCTCTGTGCAGTTGTTAATAGGAGTAAATCTCCCGTCCCCTCAGCGTCCTCCGCCTCATATCCCTGTCTATAGCCTGTGACTTGCAAGCACAGAGGGATTTTTAAGCTGTTGATAGATCGAGGAAACTATTGCAGTGTGCGCTTTATGGTCTTATAAATGGCGCTCGGAAATTGATGACCCTCAGCGGATGGTGACGTTACTGCAGTATTGACCGGCAGCTGTAAAACCTGCAAGGTCTGCTTGTTTTATGGTGACGTGGGTAAATCTAGTTCACGGAAAGCTGAGTGACTACTAATATGGCTGCCCTTAGAAGCCTCTCAGAGGTTGTCATCTATCCCTCGGTCCTTTATTGTTTTGCACCTGTGTACCATTCAGGTGTCGAGAAAAGTTGGATGACAACTACTATGGTCATCTTAGGTTGTCAAAGTTGTCACTCAGCTTTCCCTGGCTTCTGAATGTCTTGTCATGATACATCTCTTGGTCACTTTATGGTTTTCCAGTTTGGATAGGTACCATTCAGGTCTTTAGGAAAGCTGGATGACAGCTAGTAAGGTTGTCACTCAGCTTTGGATTTTGTATGACACACCTCTTAGTATTACATGCCTTCATCCTTTATTAGGCTATGTTCACATGATTTAGGAGACCGGCCGTTACGTGACTCGGCCGGGTCACGGAACGGTCGGTCTCATTAAAGATCGTCACCGGCCGGATGATCTTTAGCACCGCAGAGTTCTGATGCGGGAACATCCATGTGCGCCCGCATCAGAACTCCCCACTGAACACTATGGAGCAGGCGGCTGGAGCCGCTCGCTTTACAGTGTTCACTAACAGGGTTTTCTGCGGCTGCGGCCGCAGAAAACAAACATGTCAGTTGTTTGCGGCGCCGCTGGAGATCCCGTCCGGAGCGTATACTATGTGAATACGCTCTGGCCGGGATTCCATAGATGGCAAGGTAACATTTATTTTCGTATTAATCACAATATTTTCGTATTAATCTCGGCTGTTGTTGTAATCGGCAACAACGGCTGTACTTTTACGAAAATATACGTTGTGTGAACATGGCTTAGTATGAAACTTATCATGTTTACTTTTCAGAACTCTGGGACATATGGGTGACATCCAATTCACATGCTCTGGGATTGGTAATATTGTTCACTCCGTGTCTGTGGTGACATCCTTATTGCACTTTGGGACATGTAGTTCTCCACCATATGTAGATCCTCAGACTGCCATGGCCTGGCATAAAAAGTGAAGTCATTTGAAGCCGTTTTTTGTCGCGGGCTTCTGTAGCGCAAGATAAGAGGCAGACACGACATCCAGACTGCCTGGTGTCACTTAGCCGCCATCTCTCCCGGGCCGTGGTTACAGGACTGCCCTCACCTCATCTTCACTGCCAGATGAAGATGGAATTGAAATGTCTTCCAATTAGAGGCTTCAAAGGGTTTTTAATGAAGTGCTCGCTGGCATGGAGGGACGTGCGCCGGGCTGGGAAATTGCCAGGACCCAGCTTTTTGTGAAGCCTCTCCTGTGTAATTGAGAATCCGATACATTAAGTGCCCGCGTAGTGGTGCCCGGCTGCTGGCAGCTGGTGTCGTCTCTCTTCCTGCCAGCTGCTTTGTGCCGGATACAGAATGAGGTTTGATCGCAAAGTGACTTTGTCAATGGTTACGTCGGCTTCTCGAAGTACAGTTGGAGCAGCCTTTATGGCGGCTGCATTAACCCTAAAAGGATCAATAAAAACATTAGTCCATTTGGTTATATCTAGGAAAGCTGGGTGTGAGCCTGTAGGACTGCTGCTGTTTCCCAATAGGTTGTCAACCAGCTTTCCTAGAGTTCTGAATGGTAAAAGTCCCTGCACAATGTATTACATATCTAAGCAGGTGGCACAATAGGATGGCTCAGAATGGAGCCTAATGCACCAGCATCAGGATATAGAGCAGGAGGAGCTGAGCAGATAGATCTATAGTTATGTGGGAAAAGATTCAGCAGAACTTGTCATTTATTCATCTTAACCTCCGCTTATTGTGTGCTTGGGAACCTAGTGGGCGGTCCTAATCAGTGATTGACAGTTATTCATGGTAGGGCTGCCAATCACTGAGCAGGACTGCCCACTAGGTTCCTAGGCCTAGAATGAGCAGTAGTTTAGGTGCTGCCTGCAGATTGGACCACATTTGTATTGTGATGGCTTCCATAGAATTGCTCTATGATGGAGGACTAAGTGACCATTATAACCCCTGCAATGATGATGATCTCTCTTTTCTATCCAGGACCCCAGAAGTAAGCACAAATTCAAGATCCACACGTATTCCAGCCCGACGTTCTGCGACCACTGCGGCTCGCTACTCTATGGCCTCATTCACCAAGGGATGAAGTGTGAAAGTAAGATGATGTCTGTACACACTGCTGTGTTATTGTGCGCCCCAAAAGCATGATCCACAGTAAAGGGGTATTCTGGTGAAGAGAGAGGATTCTTTATTAAAGTTCTTTATTTAAAGTTATACAACTCTTCTTTTACATTGACTGTGGTAAGGGATGACGCAGCCCCTCTGCTGCCTCCGATGGCTGTGTCAGGGACTGCAAGGATGCTTAATCCCTGGTCTCACCACAGTATTATTAACCACAATACTATGAAATAATAGTATTGCACAAGGGTAGGGATGGGAAACCTGCAGATCTCCACCTCTTGCAAAGCTACAGTTCCCATCATGCCTGGACAGTTGAAGCTTTGGCTTGTCTAACATGATGAGAAGTGTAGTTTTACAACAGCTGGAGGGCTGGCTGGGATGTGAATGATACAAGACTTTGTTAACCTCTGCATCCTTGCTTGTTAACCCCCTCTATGCCTCTGCCTCTATGCTTACCCCTTAACAGACTTAACCCCAAGCACTGCGGAATCATTGGCGCTCTACAAACAAATATTGTTATAAGAGACACTGCTATATCTCATATAGTCACTAAATTTATTTAAATGTGATTAGTGTTCAATGAATTCCCGTAACATTCCCTGGTGAGTATATCTGGATAATATTACAGACACATCCCTACCCTGTTCTCTAGAAAGACCCCAATACCTATATAATTCAGGCTGTCCCGCACGGGAGTGTATACAGCACCATGTATACAGTGATCCTCTGCTGCCTGCATTGCAGTCTGTGACTATATCATGGCCACCTCGCCTGCAGGGCTGGTCATCAGTTGTAAGACCAGATTGCTTCAGCTTTATTCGGTGGCCCTGCTGCTTTTCAACATATTTTTTTTTGCACATTGTGTCATGTCCTTTATGTTATGCTTTTATTTTATATGATTGTAAAATTCACAGACAGAGAAATGTGCAGATGGAGTTGTTGGCTGTGCATTATTACACTGATCATGACCTTGGCGTGTAGCAGCGATCCTGAATATGTTGGTGCACATCGCCCTCTGCAGGTCATTAGTTGAATGACATGAATCACTTTTCTAGATAGCTGGAAGAATTTTTTTTGTTCCACCTTAACAGGTGTAATATATATACAGTGGGGCTTTAATTACAGGCATAATTCGTTCCGGGACCGTGCTTTTAATCCAAATCCGCTTTTAAACCAAAGCAAATTTTCCCATAAGAAATCATAGAAATGCAGACAATTGGTTCCACACCCCAAAAATAAGAAATTATTATTCTGAATAACATGTAAAACAGATGAAACAAACATCCAGAAACAGCAGAATGTGTAATATTATAAGTTACTGTACAGTAATAGAGAGCATGGGAAACACAAGGGCTGACAGAGACTGCAGGGAGCATGAAGGAATGAGCAGGACAGATGTGGGCACATACATGCACTCTCTGTCTGGGGAGAGAGGGGGTTACAGCTATAGAGAGATTACCTCCACAGTCCTGTCCCCTGATGTAAGCCCCAGCCTTAAGTGGATCTGCTATGATTTGGAAGGTGAGGGAGACTTCCTGGGTCAGAGTACAGTGCTGTAGACCCCACTATGCAGACAATGCCCCTCCGCCACTCTCCCTCCCATCCAGTACAGGGAGCTCTTAAACCAAAGCAATGCTCTTAAACCAAGTCACAATTTTGAAAATAGAGGCTAAGATTAACTAAGATACATAGAGGAGCAGGGGGCCCTCCATAGACTTACATTGTAAGGTGTGAGCTGCCCTTTACCCATTAGGTTTAATGAACACTTGTATACGTATGTCATGAAATAAGAATTGTGAGGAATCTTTTCTTATATCTCTGCACTGTTCCTCTGTTTTTCCTAGTGAAAATGTATTATTAACCAGACAACTAGGTGTTACCACGTCTCTAGTCAAAGGGGTGTGTCCCTACATAGTCTGCACCGATTGGCCTGTGTCAAGATCACACCCGCAACTGGTAACACCCATACATTTTCAGGAAGAGTAACAGAGGAATATCACAAGTAAAGATGCTACAGAATGATTTTTTTTTTAATAGAGAACACAGTATTAAGTAAGATTTTTCTTTAATATTATATTACAGAATTAAAGGACTTTATTAAAGAGTAACCACAATAAAGGGAAACGCAACCCTCTGCTGCCACCAATGGCTGTGTTATAGCAAAAGAGCAGTGATGTAACACTTCTCCTCGCTCATTCTGCTACACTGTGCTGCAGGAGCAGTGCTACTAAAACATACAGCTTCCCAAGCTATCGAGGAGATTGTGTCTGTATACAGCAGCACTAGTCATATGTAATTGCGGCGGGATCAGGGCTTTTGTGGCCCTGCAGTTCCCAACACAGCCATTGGTGGCAGCAGAGGGGGGCCATGTCACCCTGTAAAAAGAAAAATAAATGATATAACTTTATGAAAGGAGCATTTAAAACAATTTAATAACAAATCCCCCTTTATCAATGTTTTGTCCCTATATAAATAACACTTATTAATCTTATAATCAAAACTAGTGATGAGTGAACCTTGAGCACGCAGTATATGATTAGCGGTAGCTGCAGAAGTTGGATGCAGCCCTAGGGAGTCCAGGAAAATATGGATATGGCCATAGGCTGTATGTATGCTTTCCACGACTCCCTAGGGCTGCAACCAACTTCTTCAGCCATCGCTAATCAAATGTCGCTTGCTCTGGTTCAGACAAACCAGAGAACGTGCTTGGGATTCGCTCATCTCTACTAGTGACTCATTTCAAAATACTTGCTTCTCCATTGTCAAGATCTTTGCTTGCTGTCAGTGAGTTGAATCAGAGATTTTAAAGTGTCACTGTCGTTTAATTAATTTGGCGAAATCAATAGTACAGGCGATTTTAAGAAACTTTGTAATTGGGTTTATTAGCCGTGGGTTTATTACCCGAAAAATGCATTTTTATCATGAAAAGGCAATTTGAAGCTCTCCCCCCTGTCTTCATGGTTGTCTATGGAGAGGGGAGGGGTGGAGGGAGAAGAGGCACCAAAACAGGACAACAAAGAGTTAATTTACAGCTACATCACCTGACTATCTCCTCTGAAGTCAGCACTGACCTCTGAATAACGGCGTTCACAGAGCTCCCACTGTGTAATACTTTGTTCTCTGCTCTCTGCTGCCGACTAATCTCCCTCCTACCCCCTCCCCTCTCCATAGAACAGACAGGGACATGTCTGACGCCACAAGACACAATTTCCTGATAATTTGCAGTGAATGGAAAAGAGGAGGTGGAGGGGGACCTGGGAAAAGTCTTTCTTAATGCAGATAATGGCATATTTGCCTAATAAATCCAATTACAAAGTTTCTTAAAATCGCCTGTACTATTGATTTCAGAAAAAAAAAAAAAAAATAATAAAAAAAAATAAATATATATATATATATAATATTGACTGTATGCATGTGTGTTTTCTGTTCTCAGCATGCATGATGAATGTACACAAACGCTGTGTAATGAACGTGCCGAGCCTCTGTGGGACCGACCACACTGAACGCCGCGGAAGAATATACATCAAAGCTGAGATTGTTCAGGAAGTGCTGACAGTAGTGGGTGAGTAGCGGTAATGGGATATACACAGTGCATGTGCTAAAGTATGTGAACCCCTGATTATCCTATTCACATCACTCTATATTCCCTGTAGACTCTGACCCCTCACACTGCTGGTGAACAGAAACTGAAAATACACAAAAGGTTATGTTACCATCACATTTTGGGCCTAAATAGGTTGGGGTTGTATACAGCACGTACTCCAGATGGGTCCATATGGTTCCATAATGGAATCAATTAGTGACTTCATTAGTTCACTTTATTTTATTTACATGCATGTTCATTTTGTAGGGACTCAATACACTGGTCTGCCAAATGTTTGTAAAATAGTCCAAATGTAGTTACAAATTGACTTCTCCGGTTTACTAAAGTCTATAGGCCCATCTGGAGAACCTTGCTGCATACGCTAGCAATTTTTTTTTTTACAGATATACCGAGGGTAGATTCTGAAAATGTGATGGGAACATAGCATAAGAAACCTTTTACTAAGAAACTTGAGTGTTCCACTTACTAAGAGTCCTGCAAAGGAACATGATATTTCTGGGGTAGGGTTGTAGTTTTGCAGTAGTTGGAGACTTGCAGGTTGGGGTAGACTAATTATACACAGTGGGGGAGATTTATCAAACATGGTGTAAAGTGAAACTGGCTCAGTTGCCCCTAGCAACCAATCAGATTCCAATCAGTCCTCACAGACTCTTTGGAAAATGAAAGGTGGAATCTGATTGGTTGCTAGGGGCAACTGAGCCAGTTTCACTTCACACCATGTTTGATAAATCTCCTCCAGTCTTTTTTTGATGTAATTTCTCTACACTGTAGTACCTACTTCTCACCACTAGATGCCGCCATATGCCTGTCTATTATTCATCTCCTTGGGAAAGAACAGAAATGTCATTTTTTGTGTTATGGAGTTAGTCTCATCATGGCTGAGCAAGCCTCTGTGCTGATGCTGACTGTAGTCTGGCCCTTAGTATGTTTTCTACACATCTGCATCCAAACTATATCCTATTAACATAAAAATAATTATTTATCATGCAAAATTCCCCTCACATGGAGTCAAAGCTCGCAGCATCCTAGTCTCTGTGCACAGTAAAGGATACAGCAGCAGTCTCCAACTTTAGATGCTGCTGAACTACAACTCCTAGCATGCCTTGACAGCCTACATCCACTTTTCCTACCGGGAGTTGTAGTTTTGCAGCTGGAGACTCTCAGGTTAAGCATCGCCGGTCTGCATCATCTTCATTGTGTAATCCTTGACTATTTTTCTTGATGATGTCTTTAGTGGGAGAAGCAAAAAATCTGGTTCCTATGGACCCTAATGGACTTTCTGATCCGTATGTGAAATTGAAGCTCGTCCCTGACCCCAAGGGAGAAAGCAAGCAGAAGACCAAAACCATCAAATGTTCTCTTAACCCTACGTTCAACGAGACCTTTAAATTGTGAGTGATGCCTTCATGATTCCTGTCTGCTGAGGCCGCGGCGGGCTCATCCTCTGTGTGACTGCTCCAGTGTCTTCTCTTCTCTTTCACAGTAACTTAAAGGAGACTGACAAAGATCGCAGGTTATCGGTGGAGATTTGGGACTGGGACCTCACCAGCAGGAATGACTTCATGGGTTCTCTATCATTTGGCATTTCAGAGCTGCAGAAGGCCAGTGTGGACGGCTGGTAAGATCACATTGAGGAAAGTAGGTGTATGGCAGATTTTTTCCCGCAATTTGCTGTCGACAATCACAGATGTCAATAAAAGGATACACCTTCATTCATTTACTCATATATAACAAAAAATGGCATATTTGACAGCTTCATGCCACTATATTGGTTCCACATGGCATGAACAGTCACGCACCTCCCTTAGTCATGGACCGTCCACACAATGGAAGTATAGGAGCCTGCAAATCTAGACTGTATAATTTCCAAATCCAGACACTCACCAGCACACTACAGATCTCTATATATATATATATATATATATATATATATATATATATATATATACACACACATACATATACACATACACACACACACACACACACACATATTAGAACAGCACTTCCCTCTCTTATAGGTGTAGGTGGTGCTCAACCGTAAGCAGTTCCATACAATCCATACAAGAAGAAATAGTCTTCAGCGGCACTCACCATAAATATCACCTTTATTGAAGTACAAACACACTTAACAGGAAAATAGAGGACACTCCCTCTCGGCCTACGAACGTTTTATGCCCTTCTGGCACTTCCTCAAGGATGCCTTGAGAAAGCACCGGAAGGGCGTGAAAGTTTGCAGGCCGAGAGGGAGTGTCCTCTATTTTCCTGTTAAGCGTGTTTGTACTTCAATAAAGGTGATATTTATGGTGAGTCCAGCTGAAGACTATTTCTTTTTGCATGACTAGACTGTATAATGACGTCTCAGTTTTTTGTGGTCCGGTCCACTGCCAGATGCACAGACTGTGAGAGCCATGGTGATGTGCTTTGGCCTACCCAATAGAAGAGACACTTACAGTGCACTTCAGAAAAAGCGACTCCGTATTTCACAGTCTAAACGATGGTGCAGAATACCGTTATAAGCAATGGAGGAGCAGCTCCCCCGCTGTTTGAAGGGTCCACAGCCTCTTTAATAAACATTTGGGCCTATGCTATTTGTGCAGATGACCCAAGATACTGCAGTGTCGCCCCATTCATTCTTAATGTTAACTTATATAAACTTTTTATCTGCATTGGACTGGACAATCCCTTTAAAAGGTTGAGTGAAGGTCCTGTTGGTTTTACGCTTTCCTCTGGACACGCTCCTCCATTAATCTTCCCGGCACCGTCCTCCAAATTCTCATTTCCTCTCGGGCTCTGTGGTGCATGAAGACGCTTATCTCTCCTCATCTCCAGGAAATCATTTTTACTCCATTGTCCTCCCGACTTGCATGGTACAATAAGTTCAGACTGTTTTCTGCCATTCATCGTCACAGCCTCGGTGTGGGGAGGCAGCCTATTCCTGCTCTTATCATCATTACTGGCGCAGGCCACCATCATCATTAACCACAAATGACAATATAATGAGCAGACAATGAGGACGGACGCACAGATGTCACCTTTATGATGTAGAGCGCCTTCCTCTCCGATCCATTGCCTGGCCCTGGGGTCTGCTGGAGTTCTTATTCAGAATGGTGTCTACCCTAAAAGTATATCTGTAATCTCAAACCTCATCCTCAGTAGCTGTAACAAAACTATAACTCCCAGCATGCCCGAGGGCTGGTTTACAAGTCTTTACAAGTAGTATAATTAAACCAAACAACTACTCCCATCATGCCCCTAAGAGCCATCTAAGAGACCTTATTTATATGGTGACCTCTTCCTTCGGTTTTCATGGCATGATGGGAATTGTAGTTCTGCAACAGCAGGTTGGGGAACATTCTCCTATAGCAGGGAGAGGGAATCTTGGCCCTCCAGCTGTTGCAAAACTACAACTCTCATCATGCCTGGACAGCCAAAGCTTTAGTTTTAGCTGTCCATGCATGATGGGAGTTGTAGTTTTGCAACAGCTGGAGAGCCAAGGTTTCCTACCTCTGCCCTAGAGCATTGTGTAGCTCTCAGAGCATGTTGAACACTGTAGTGTTTTTAAATGTCTGGTGAGCCGCAAGTTGGGGATCAGAGTTGTACCCCAGTTCTTAAATTCTTCCCCCAAAGTGTCACCCACAATATCCTTACAGGTTCCTTGTCCTCCTAGGTTCAAGTTGCTTAGCCAAGAAGAGGGCGAGTATTTCAATGTGCCTGTGCCACCCGAGGGAGAAGAGGGAAACGAGGAGCTGCGGCAAAAGTTTGAGGTATGTAGAATTACCAGATCCTAGATGGACGACATCAGAACCTCACTTATAATCGTCTGTCTCACTTGTATATAGAACAGCGTCCTAGGGACATTGCAGAAAAACAAAGATTTGGCCAGAACATCCTATAGGGCTAGGAAGGTGTATGCTGCCATGTCTGAAATACAGATGCAAACACACAAGAGTACACAGCACACCTCTAAAATATATACATAACTTAGATATTGTTAAACTGCAATACTGCTATAGAAAAAGTGAGGCTGTTAGCATAGCATGTGGTCCAATAGGGTGTACCATCCTACCACGATAAGGAGACCCCACTATAGATATGCCTCTCCTGGGCTAACATTAAAGTGCTACTCCGGCGAAAATCTTTTTCTTTCAAATCAACTAGTGTCAAAAAGTTATATAGATTTGTAAATTACTTTTATAAAAAAAAAAAATCTTAAGTCTTCAAGTACTTACCAGCACTTACCAGCTACTGTATGTCCTGCTGGAACTGTCAGGAACTGTCCAGAGCAGCAGCAAATCCCCATAGAAAACCGTTCCTGCTTTGGACAGAGGTGGCAGCAGAGAGCACTGTCTCAGACTGGAAAGAATACCACTTCCTGTGGGACATACAGCAGGTGACTAGTACTGAAAGACTGGAGATTTTTAAATAGAAATAAATTACAAATTTATATAACTTTCTGACACCAGTTGATATGAAAGAAAAAGATTTTAGTGGTATGTAGTACGGGGGTGCGGGGGCGGGGTGCTCCTTTAAGTCTACACATTCTGGGCATGAAGGATCCAGATTTTCCATCCATGGGGATGGGTGGAGTGCAAGATCCAAAATGGAGGCAGCCCCCCCCCCCCCCACGACATACAGTAATAGCGGTTTCGTACCCACATCAGTCATCCTTCTCTCTACCTACCCTGAGCATTAGACAGGCACCTTGACCAACTCTTTGTAGAAGTTTGTATGTATATATGGCTTTGCAACTTTGCTTCTTTTGTTTTGTGGTGTTCTTCTTTATCCACATCCAAAGCTGCAGCCAAAATCCCTTTGGTTCTCTACTCCCAGAATGCTGTGGCCTATAGAAGCCCGGATGACCGCCACCCAGAGCTAAGTGGATTGGTTTTCTGTCCGGCAGAAGCAGAGTATAGATAACCCGCTCTGCTATTAAAATGGTGAATGCAGCTCTGAATGTGGATGGAGGAAATATGAATGAATTCAGTCTGGTTAGAAGTGAAGTTACCCTGCGAGTGTGCCTGGGTGAGATTATTGCCTCTATTAATACAGTCACCAGTCCGTGGCCGGGAAGCTCCACATATAAGCAGATGAGTGCGATAACCCAGCGCACTGTTGGTATCTGGCGGATTTACATATATATAACCATGCGCCACATTATCGGCCGTACCCGCTCCCAGCCAGCTGATAGACATTAGCATTTGATTACTGCCCGTCTATTTTATAAGTCTGGGATCCTAGAGGTCAGTGGCCGGTAGCTGGAGTGCAGCTGGAGGTAGCCTGTCAATCTCGTCTCCTAGATGAGTTCATTTTCCATTGATTTATCTGTGTTGCTGCCGGGACCTGCTCATCAGTTAGGCAGTCTCCCAGCTGCGTCCACAGTCATCCGAGCGGGCGGCAGGCATGGACCGGGCTATCAGTCTCTTCTCTGTGTGCCAAAACTGAGGTCTCTTGTCTGTTACTTATAGCCGTAGTGAGTGCAGATTGGAAGGGGCTGTGCGGTTTTTAGGAAGCCTGGGTGACTCCATGACACCTGTAATGTATAGGGGGGGTGTCCTGGTTCTTCTCAGATAAGTGAAATCCAACATGCACTGGCCGATCATGGAGATAAGCCGCCTCCTAGAGGTGTCTGGCAGCGGCTTTCTATCTTCTCCCCATTCAGAACATAAGCACGCTCAGGTACGTGTGCATACGTATGTGACATAGGATGAGAGGCGGCTTTCTGTATACAGCAAAACGGTTGATCTTAGGGCCGTATTAGATGGTCAGATATTTCAGAGCAAGCGAGCGCTGCTTGCTTGCCCCTCATCATTGTGCATGTCGGATGATGGTTGATTTAAAATATGACCTATTACACAAAACGATTATCGGCCAGAACGGCTGGTATTTGGACAAGTATGGCCGATAATCGGTTTGTGTTATTGTACCCTTAGACCTGTTGCACATAACAGAACTGGGCTTGCAGGGTGCCAGACAGGGATGAAAGGTGTCTCTTCCCCTGAGATGATGTCAGTACAGTAGCACAGAGCTCCCTGCATTGTAATGAATTATGATGCAGTGAGGTCCGATAGTTCGGTCCATAGTATACAGTCCATACACTGACTGTATATATGGAACGTGAGAATGTAGCCTTACTGTTAGAGTCTTGTTTCTCCTTGTGGAGATCACCAGCTGGTGTGAGAAGTCTTACAGGCCAGGCAATGTTCCATGGGGGAAAAAAATATGCTAAATAGCGCTCTCTAGTTGTCTCTCTAGTACCACCTATTGGGGGTAGCTACCCTGTCGGGTTCTTTCCATGCTGCTGAATGTGAAAAGGGACTGCATAAGTAGCTAAGATCAGCCACATATGCTCATCATTGTATGGATTTCGCTAGGGTCTGTTCCACCTATCACACTGTAGCTTGTGCATACAGTTTACTAAGAGGGTGTAGGACTAGAGAAATCAGCAGGGCGGATATTTGGGAGCCATACAAAGACATCATAAAAAGTATTGTGTAATACATCACCTGAGGGGGTGAAACATGATGATGAGATTTAAAGAATCTGTATGGAAGAATACAGCGCCACATCTGTCCTAAGGTTGTCTGTGGTATTGCTTTAGTGGCTTGGAGCAGGGGTATCAAACACAACCCGTGGACAGGTTTTTATACATATACATATACATATATGTGTGATATAATACAGTGTCCTTTTAAAGTGAACCATAGCCTGTTCAATCGTATAGCAGGATATGATAGAGGGAGAGACGCTGAGCGCTGTGATATATAGGTTTATATGGTAGGGAGAAGGATTTCAAAGTAAATACTGATGGGACTCCTGGGAAAGATAGTGAGAGTCCTGCTGACCCTGCCCACACAGGATGATTGGCAGTTTACTCTCTATACACACTACTGCAGCGTAAGCTGCCAATCATCCTGTGTGGGCGGGGTCAGCAGGGCTCTCTTTTACTCCTATCTGAGTTTTCACTGCATTTTACTCAGTAATTCTGCTCCACACCATATAAATCTCTA
The DNA here is from genome assembly GCF_027789765.1 of Dendropsophus ebraccatus. Classification (NCBI taxonomy): domain Eukaryota; kingdom Metazoa; phylum Chordata; class Amphibia; order Anura; family Hylidae; genus Dendropsophus; species Dendropsophus ebraccatus. The sequence continues at coordinate 98,667,941 of NC_091462.1, read as the reverse complement.
TATCACAGAGCTGAGCTTCTCTCCCTCTATCATATCTTGTTCTTAGAACAACAGAAATACCAGTGGTGCCGCGGTGGTGTATTACCCCTGGTGTGAAGGTACAGCCAGTCACTTGCCAGATGGTTAGGTGTGACGCCAGTGCTATGGTGGTTGGCCGAGATATGGCCGAGCCCAGTGATGGTAGTTTGTTGTGACGCCAGTGCTGGTTGGGCAGACAGGTATGGTGGCACACCTGCTTTTATTTTAATGGACTGGCTATACCTTGTTCCCCTGTGGTCAGTGTCCTGCCGGGTTGTTGCGGGGTCCCTTGGGTACTCATCACGGTTGTCCGAAGTGGAATAGTGACCCACCCGGACTATCGGTACTGCCATCCACAGAAAGGGAAGATGACCCAAGGAGTGTGTGAGTACTGTGTCTGTACTTGATGAAGAATCACAGAGTCTCTTTAGCATAAATATAATCTTGTTTACTTTGAAGATACTTGAGGTAGACAGTATATAATACAGCTTTACCTTGATACAACACTTAAGACTTGATAAGATACTTAATGATCCAGATCTGTTCTGAGAGTATAGAGAGTGGTACAGTCGTGTTGACAGAGTTGCTTGCTGAGAGGTATATAGAAGAATCAGGGGAGTAGAGAGGAGGATTTAGAGAGAGTCACAACCCAAGTAGTACTGTGCTCTGCCAGGATGTCTGAGGTAGAAATAGAAGAATACTTGAGAGTAGAGAGAATACTTGTGCCTGTGTTTTGACTCTTCGGTCTTTGCACCACCTATTGCCCACCAGTGACCCGTCCTATAGGGTGACCCAAGCCCCAGACCATGTTACCTGAGATGAGCGAAATGCTGAGGGTTCCCTGCTTACACCCGCACTGCGAGATAGAGTTCATAGGCTTGTAGCAACTTTGCTAGATCAGTTCCTTTACTTATGGATACTGTCTCTCTTTGTCCTTGGTGTGGGTTAGGATGATCCCTGACTTGTCCTCTCTAGTGGAAGCTTAACACTGCATAGTGTTGAGTGGAGTTACTTGAGAAGAAACTGTGTCTAGGTACATGTGTCCTGCGTCTAGACCACAACTTAGACTGGGGGCCTGGCAGGGGCCAGGGCCTAACTGGACCACTGTAAAAAGTGTTTTGGCTGGTGTACTTCCTCTACAGCGTCTAAAGGCAAAAGACCCTACACTTCCTCTACCCTTGTGACTTCCTTCCTACAGCGCATGTAAGGTGTGCTGTGAGTGGGTGAGGAGTGCGTATGTAAGAAGTAAAGCGAGATTATAGGTGAGAAGAAGAAAGAACTCTCTATGGCGTACAAATCCATGGGGTACACAAATAAACGATAACCCTTTGAGTACTACAGCTGTGCAATAACTGAGTATACATACTTGCAATAATGAAATCTTGTGGCGAAACTCTGTAACTACTACATCACCACTCACACTTAAAAGTACAGGCTTTTACAAAGGGTGTAACCAATAGCAACACCCGTGGTGGGACACCACATACCCTCACTTTAAATGCCTGCATTTAATAAATATGCATAGCGGGCAGTCACAACCCCACCCTTTTTAATATCATGACCTACAGCAATGCAGTCAGGTTTTAAGCACTGATCTGTGTGGATAAATTATATGACTGCAAGGGTATACATTTTTACTTAGCTGTTGTACTTTACTGTAACAGACAGAGGTGGCAGCAGAGAGCACTGTCAGACTGGAAAGAATACACCACTTCCTGCAGGGCATACAGCAGCTGATAAGTACTGGAAGACTGGAGATTTTCAAATAGAAGTAAATTACAAATCTGTATAACTTTCTGGCGCACTCTGCAGTACCTGTTTAAGCATGATAGGAGTTGTTGTTTTGTGTCAGGGACATATGGCGGCTGGAAAAGTTTCTTGAGGATAGGAGTTATCTGAGGGCAAGGGGATGTTTAATAGGTTCGGCGAGAGTGACTGATGTTTTTTATTCTAAAGCATCAGATCGTGTATAGGAATAGTTGAAATGTTTCTATGGTAACAGGAAGCTTTAGAATCCTCCTTAAAGTATTGTGCGGTGCCCATTGTCAGAGCACGCGGCGGCTTGTATTCTACCATCAAAAGGCTATTTTTGTGCACATCTCCCGTTTACTTTACCATTCAAAAAATGGAAATGGAAGACAGACCTTTCTCTGTGTGTGTGGTTTTTGTTTTTTTTTTACATTCAGAAAAATCAGAGCTTTAATATGGAAGCAGTATTTAATTTAATTGAATTTATTTAATCCTCATATTTATGTGATCAGAAGATTACTCCAGCGATCAAGCAGTTTAGCAGCAAGTGCTCAGTTCCCCTGCAGCGCCACCTCAGGAATAATGAAGCATTACATGCTTCAGATGAACACAATAGCTTTTTGGGTCCTTCAGAAGAAGAGATTCCCATTCCAGCCACCCTGATCCCACCCCCTCCAAGACTCCTAACACCTTGTATTTATCCTACAGAGAATGACCTACGCGTGGATACATTGTGGCAAACCTTGTTAATTGATTAATACTTTCACCACAAAGGGTTTGTTACAATGTGTCCAGTTTACTTAAAGGGTTAGTGTGGCCATTTTCTTTTTCTGCTTAAAGTGACAGTCACCCCCTTTTTGCATTTTGACTTCTCTACACAGGTGTAATAAGTAAATTTAGCAGTTTTCATACCTTGTTTTATATCATATGTCATGGTGCTTGTTCAAGTAAAAAGTGATCCTTTATCAACTGCAGATTGTGCTAAGTGGGCGGGGCTTCACAGCAACAGCACCACTTGGCCCTGCCAAGGGGGCGGGGCATATGTGCATATGATGTCATGGAGGGGTGGGACCAACGGTGACTGTGGGCTGTTACCGTGAAGCCCCGCCCACTTAGCACAATCTGCAGTTGATAAAAGATGAACAAGCACCATGACGTATGATATAAAATAAGGTATGAAAACTGTTAAATTTACCCTTTACACCTGTGTAGAGATGTCAGAATGCAAAAAGGGGGTGACAGTGTCACTTTAATTAACACCCATTATATAGTTATATAACTTTGTAATGTGTGTTTATAAGCTGTCTGGCCCCGTTCCCTGTTTAATTTATGTGAAACACTTAAAGCAAATGTACATTCACTTTAAAGCTTTTTAAATTGCGCTGATTACATCACATTTGTGTTTTTCACAAATGTACACGGACATGTCAGATCCATGCAATCTGTGAAAAACATGGATCTCATAGACTTCTATGGGGGAATCCATGTTGTGATCTCATCCGAGTTATGACGTCCTTTTTCTTCATGGAACGGATTGCCGATCCGTTTTTAAAGTGATACTGGCTAATCCATGGGTCTCCAAACTGCGGCCCTCCAGCTGTTGCAAAACTACATTTCCCATCATGCCTGGACAGCCAAATCCAAAGGTTTAGCTGTCCAGGCATGATGGGAGTTGTAGTTTCACAATAGCTGGAGGGCCACAGTTTGGAGACCCATGGTCTAATCTGTATCTGATATCAGGGTATAATTGGAGAGAAGCCAAGGTCTGTGATACTGTATATAGGTTTATATGGTTTGAAGCAAAATATAAGTAAATCCTGGCAGGACTCCTGGGAGAAAGAGTGAGAGTCCTGCTGACCCCGCCCACACAGGGTGAGTGACTGCTTTTCCCGGATCAGTGTGTACTCCTCAGCTTCTCTCCCTCTATCATCTTCTGACATCAGATTGGCCATGTCTGTGACATGTCAAAAGTTTTCTTCTATGACAGGTACACTTTAAAGAATGTACAATGTTTAAAGGAATTGTATAAGATGTAAATGTGTATCTATATACAGTGGTGCCTTGGATTACGAGCATAATTTTTTATCCGGGGCCGTGCTTGTAATCCAAATCCAGTCTTAAACCAAAGCAATTTTTCCCATAAGAAATCATAGAAATGCAGACAATTGGTTCCACACCCCAAAAATAATGATTTATTATTCCGAATAACATGTAAAAAGATGAAACAAACATTCAGAAACAGCAGAATATGTGATATATAAGTTACTGTACAGTAATGGAGAGGATGGGAAACACAAGGGCGGACAGAGACTGCAGGGAGCATGAAGGAATGAGCAGGGCAGATGTGGGCACATACATGCAGCACTTTCTGTCCGGGGAGAGAGGGGGTTACAGCTATGGAGAGATTACCTCCACCGTCCTGTCCCCTGATGCAAGCCACAGCCTGAAGAGACTTCCTGGTCAGAGTTCAGTGCTGTAGACACCGCTAAGCAGACCATGCCCCTCCCCCGCTCCCCTCCCAACCAGTACAGGGAGCTCTCAAACCAAAGCAATGCTCTTAAACCAAGTCACAATTTTTATAAACTATGAGCTCTTAAACCAAAACTCTCTTAAACCAAGGTACAAAATAAATATAAATATATATATATATATATATATATATATATATATATATATATATATGTTATATGTATATGTAATATAATTTTTTTTTTTTCTCTCTCCTAAAAACAGTGCCACTCTTGCCCATGGGTCTAGTCTAGTACTGCAGCTTAGTCCTATTCTGTTGAGGAATACTGCAATACCATACACAACCTATTACTAAGAGTAGTGCTGTTTATGGTCATAAAAAGTAGATTTTTTTCCTCCCTTCTTTTTTCATTCCTTTTACACTAGAGCTATGTGGCAATAGAATATACTCATGGTAAAATCCAGAAAATCAGGATTTTTGCTGTTGTCTTGCAGTAGCTTGCAGACTGCAAAGAAGCTGTATTCGCTAACATTAGATGAGATATAACATTACGGAGTTGTGATTGTGTCACCCTATCCTATTGGTATGACTAAGGGTCCTATTCCACGGGCCGAGCAGGGCCCGATCAACAATGTAAACGAGCGGCGATCTGCTAGATTGCCGCTTGTTTACTGGGCCTATTCCACGGTCCGATGATCGTTGAGCCTGTCCAGGCTTCTTCTCCGCGCTGTCTTCATCCCCGGGTCCCGCGCGGTCTATCTTCAGAATGGCCGGTCTGCCGGTATGATGCTGCTGCTTGTCAAATCGTCGGTCGCCCGCCGCGCACCGCTATTCAACCGTAGCGATGCGCGGTGGGGGAACGATGATTTTAGGTCTGGCCCTAAATGAACGATCAGCCAATGACACGATCATCGACTGATCGTTCTCTCCATTTCACGAACGATAATCGGCCGAATCGGGTCAAATGGGGCCGATTATCGTTACTGTGGAATAGGGCCCTAAGGGTCCATTTACACAGAAAGATTATCTGCCAAAGATTTGAAGCCAAAGCCAGGAATGGATTTGAAAAGAGGGAAAATCTCAGGCTTTCCTTTATGACTTGATCTCTGTTTATAGTCTTGTTTCTGGCTTTGGCTTCAAATCTTTGGCAAATAATCTTTCTGTGTAAATGGACCCTATGCATTACCAGTAATCCATTCAGTGATGAATCCTGCTACATCTTGTAGTGCGCTCTTAAGCATGCTGATCTAATGGCGGCCATAGCTTCCTGGTTGCGGAGCGGTAACCCTGGAATCTCCTGGCCTGCACAGCGGCGGGTGTTGTTGTTGCGGATCTCCGAGTTGCTGTCAGAAGTCATCACAGATGAATATTTCATTGTGGGGAAAGTGCAGCTAGGGACTCCGCTCTGCAGCTTGTCAGATCAGGCTCGGTTCTCGTTTTTTCCTCTGTCTCTAATCCCTAGGAACATTATTTAAGCAGCAGCTCCCGGCAGCGAGGCGTTGGATGGGTGTTTGAAGTTCCTGCTCTGGTCTTGATAAATAATATAGAAAAAAAAAATTGTGAAAAAACTCCAACCTTTTTTAAGCAGCAGCTCCAGAGGCGGCCTGTGTTGAAGGGCTCGCTGGCACATTCTGGGCATCCAAAGCAATTTGTCTTCATAAAACACTGCAGCAGCTTATTGCTCACAGCCGCTCCCCGTATAAAAGCTGAAGATGTCCTTTGATAGTGGAAATCAAAGAGGACGGGGCCAGAGATCGCTTCCACCCCAAACTTACATGGGAAGGAGAACGAACGAAGATGCCAGAGTATTTTGTGATACATGAAAGTCTCCTTTAAAAATGGTGTTGTTTGATGTTCAGCAGATAAGGACGAAGACACTTTGTAATAGGTCCAAAATTCTTAGTCTACTAATTTCTTATGGTGTCTTTACAAGGATACAGTTTTCATAGAAGAGGGTCTTTCTGCAGCCACCAATAGGGGGAGCTTACTCTATACCATTATTTATTGAGCTTAATAATTACACAGTATTTAGTGCTCCCTCTAGTGGTGACTTCCAGCAGGCAGAATTTTAGCAGTTTTGTGTTCCATTAATTCGGGAGACAGTGATCCTCCTTTCTCATGGTCAGTCGAGGCACCAGGGGTCACATCACCACCAAGCACTTTGCATAGGTGATAACTTTTTAGTATTGTCAAACTGTTTATACGGGGGAATATGGAACTCTCTACTTATGACTGCTATGTACATTGAAAAAATTCTGCACAGAATTTTAGAGCTATAAATTGTATATTAGAAGGTATATAAAAATGATTATAGTGTAGTACTGTGCACAGTAATAATTTTTCTAAATCATTTTCAAATTGGCGTCTAAATACCTGTACAAAGTGTCCTTTGTCTGTGCTCCTGTCCTGGCCGCTCATAACTGTTCATTAAGAAACTCCTATTCCTTCTCCCTATGCTATGGGCTACGGGTGCTATGGGAAACGGAGTGGGAGGCAACAGGTGCTATGTGAGACTGATCGGAAGGGTACTGATGCAATTGAAAAAGGAGAAGGAAGCTATAGGTGTTATAGGGGAAGGAGCTGGAATGTGTAGGTGTTATGGGGGATGGAGCAGGAAGCTATGGGCGCCATGGGTGATTGAGCGGGAGGTTACGGGTGCCATGGGAGACAGAGCGGAGCGGAAGGCTACGGGTGCTAAAGGAGATGGAGCAGGAGGCTACTGATGCAATTGAAAACGAAGCAGGAAGCTATGGGTGACGGAGCGGGAGGCTACGGTTGCCATGGGTGACGGAGCGGGAGGCTACGGTTGCCATGGGTGACGGAGCGGGAGGCTACGGTTGCCATGGGTGACGGAGCGGGAGGTTACGATTGCCATGGGTGACGGAGCGGGAGGCTACGGTTGCCATGGGTGACGGAGCGGGAGGCTACGGTTGCCATGGGTGACGGAGCGGGAGGCTACGGTTGCCATGGGTGACGGAGCGGGAGGCTACGGTTGCCATGGGTGACAGCGGGAGGCTACGGTTGCCATGGGTGACAGCGGGAGGCTACAGGTGCTATGGAAGACAGAGCAGGAGGCTACGGGTGGGAGAGGTATTTGTAGAGGTATTTAGACTCCAAAAATGTCAAAATAATTATAAAAATTATAATTGTGCACTCTATCTACTGCACTGTAAGGGTTCTTCATAGAACTTTCCATGTAGAATATAAGGTAACTTTTTCCAGGTATTTAAATGCCAATTTGAAAACTAAAGTAATTTAGTAAATAACTATTGGGCCCAGTCCTGCACCTTTACACATAATGGGTAAATGCTTCAGGAAACCAGCAGTGGAATACAGCAAATCCCACGTACAAACTGCAGATCATTTCTGCACACAAAATGTTGAGAGTTGTAGTTTTGCCAGGGCCACAGTTCATGGAATATACTGCACTAGAGAAACCCGTATTTGACCATGCACGGCCTAGAATGCTGTATGCCACTAGGAATAAAGAAATAGCATGTATGTTTTCTGTATGAAGATCTCTGGTAGAAGCTGAAGGGGAAATGTCGTCCCCCTATAACCCCTTCCATCTTTGTTTTTGGCATGAAGCACTGGGTTGTCTTGTTTGCCTGTTGTCTGATGGCGCTGGGGCTTTAAGCCGAGTCGGCAGGTCACCTTGAGAGGGGTGCACACAGCCTTGCCATAACAAATTAGCTGGGGCTGTGACTGAGAGATTGCTCAGGAGCCTGTTATCTGCGGGAGCTGTGAGCAACAGACAAATTGAAGAGCTCAGAATCAGGCTAATGGAATTTCATGGCAGACTGAACTCTCTACTGCTGTCTCAATATGGCAGCTTCTCCAGAAATTAAAAGCGAAATAAGCGCGAGCTCACCATGGCCACGACAAGAGCCTGGGCCTGCCAATTACACCGTCATAGAGGCAATTAGAGGGGCACAGCAGGGGCTTCGCAACTCTGCAACGAGAGAGTGATCTGCACATGGTACCAGAGGAATGTCCTGTCCCAGCTCTGAGCAGTCTGTGAATGGTCAGCTGTTGGAAGACTACAACTCCCAGCATGCCTTGAGTGCCTGCCACTCTCAATACTTAGTTGAATTGTGAGCCCACACATGCTAGTGTCACAGTATAGTAGTCGTCTAGTAGTCGCCGGTGTTACAGCTCCTCTACTCTGGTGCTGCTGCCAAGCTGTACTGGTAACCATTGAAGGTCATAGAGGTCAGATACCCACCTGTAGAACATTGATGGGGTACCCTATGGATATGACATAAAAATCTATCCTCACATGCATTTTAAGGGTATATTTACACATACTGTATTATTAGACTGTAGCAAACCTTCACAAGTGAATAGGACCTGATTAGAATGGGGTTTCAGACCCTGCTTGCTGTCAAGGAACAGATACAGTCTTGTTTACGTTTCTATTCCTCACCATTGTTCGGATTGCTGACCTTAAATGTTAACCTTCCTTCAGCAGAGCTTGTGCTGATCTTAAAGGATATGTCCATATTTGCCATAATTTCTCTTAATAACTCCGGTGTAAACATTCTACTGTTTTGTGTCTACAGCTCCTGTGCAGAATTGTGTGTCTCCTTGGTGACAGACTACAAATAAACAATGTGTAGTCTGGTCCTGCAGTTGTACTCCATTCCCTATGTCCCTTACTGCTCACTTTCTGAAGAGGAGGACAGATATATTAGATAGTATGACATAATGGTCAGACTACACAGGGTGTGTTACTACAGAGACACATAGGGCTACACAGGAGAACGATACACAAATCAGTACAACATTTAAAGGGATTATCTGTTATATGACAAAACATAGCCTCTTTCTTCCAAAAACAGTTCCACCCCTGTCCTCAGGTGTGTGTGTGTGGTATTACAGGGGAACGGAGCTGCAGTACCACATACAGACTGAAGATAAGTGTGGCAGGGTGATCGCATCCAGAGCTGAATTCTGAACGTGTGCATTGCTGTGTAGAGCTTACACACTTGTTGTTTCTTGTAGAGAGCCAAAATTGGTCCGAGCAACAAAGCGGCAGAAGATAAAGCATTAAATCCAGTGGCCAAAATTGACAGCAATGGAAACAAAGATCGAGTGAAAGTTTCTGATTTCAACTTTCTGAAGGTGCTGGGAAAAGGAAGCTTTGGGAAGGTAAGTGCAGCGTGACAGCAGAACCCTGCGATGTGCTGCAAGATGTGGGGAGGAGAAGAGATGTGGGCTGAGTAATGATTCACTCTCTCTTTTCTTTTACTGCGTTCTCTCTCTGTCACTCTCCCCTTTCCCTCCTGTGAGTGTGCACTCTGTTAATTCTCCTCTGCACACTCACTGTCTCATTCTCCTTTGAGGGTACATGCTTCCATCCTCCCCTGAACGGGCACTTGCTCTTTCTTTCTCTGACTGTGTTTTTCTCTCTCCTATCTCCCCTGAGCACACACTCGCTCTTTCTCTCTTGAGCCTGTGCTTGCTGTCTCAGGTTCTCTTGTCTGAGTTCTCTCTCACTCCCCTGACCACTTGCCCTCTGTCTCATTCTTTTTAGCATGCTCGTTGTTCTTAGCGCACTGTATTTGTCTTTCTGTACTCTGAGTGCTCTCTCTTGCACTCTGCCATCTGTCCTCAGTGTGTGCTCTTTACACTTCCTTACTTTTTTTTAACAATGTTCCCTTCCTTGCTTTCCACTTTCATTCCTCTAAACCTTCTCACACCCTGTCTCCCTGGAGCATGCACCCTCTTCCTCTTGCTCTCTCCTTTAAGCATGCACCCTCTAACACCATGCACCCTCTTCCTTGCGCTTGTTTCTCTGTACATGCACCCTCTCTCCTTGGAGCATGCATTCTCTTGTTCTCCTCTGATCATGCAGCCTCACACCCTCTCTCCCTGGAGCATGGACCCTCTTCCTGTCACGCGCTCTCTCTCTCTCTCTCTCTCTCTCTGAGCCTACAACCGCTCTCCCTGGAGTGTGCACCCTCTTCCTCTTGCTCTCTCTGAGCATGCGCCCTCTAACACACCCTCTCCCTGAAGCATTGACACTCTTCCTCTCGCTCTCTGAGCATGCACCCTCTCTTCCTGGAGCATGGACCCTCTTTCTTGCTTGCTCTCTCTGAGCCTGCACCCTCACACCCTGTCTCCCTGGAGCATGCACCCTCTTCCTCTTGCTCTCTCCTTTGAGCATGCACCCTCTAACACCCTCTCTTACTTGTAGCATGGACCCTCTTGCTTACTCTCTCTCAGATGCACCTTCTCACACCCTCTTTCCATGGAGCATGCACCCTCTTCCTTGCGCTTGTTTTCTCTGAACATGCACCCTCTCTCCTTGGAGCATGCACTCTCTTGCTCTCCTTTGATCATGCAGCCTCACACCCTCTCTCCCTGGAGTGTGCACCCTCTTCCTCTCGCTTTCTCTGAGCATGCACCCTCTCACACCCTCTCTCCTTAGAGCATGCGCCCTCTCTCTTTTCCTCTCTCCTCTTTGATCCTGCATCCTCCCCTGAGCTCTCTCTTCTTTGAGCCCGCATCCTCTCCTGAGCTCTCTCTTCTTTGCGCCCGGATCCTCTCCTGAGCTCTCTCTTCTTTGCGCCCGCATCCTCTCCTGAGCTCTCTCTTCTTTGAGCCCGCATCCTCTCCTGAGCTCTCTCTTCTTTGCGCCCGCATCCTCTCCTGAGCTCTCTCTTCTTTGCGCCCGCATCCTCTCCTGAGCTTTCTCTTCTTTGCGCCCGCATCCTCTCCTGAGCTCTCTTCTTTGCGCCCGGATCCTCTCCTGAGCTCTCTCTTCTTTGCGCCCGCATCCTCTCCTGAGCTCTCTTTCCTGAATTCACATTTTTATTCATATTCTCCCTCTCTTTCATCATCTTCTCTCTTTCTCATCCTCCCTCTCCTATTATCCCTGTTCTTCTGCCTCATCCTTCCCTTGTTTTGTTGCTTGCTGCAGTGAAATAAAATCCCCTTTGGCTCCTTTCTATATGAAAGCCGTTCTTCTCAGCAGCAGTCCTGTGCCAGGGGAAGGGAGCGCGCAGCTCGGGAAATAAATATCAATACGCTCTTTGGACTGTGCTGTTCACTTGACCCCTGAACACCCACAGGGCCTGGAAACACACTCCATTGAAATCCGCCAAGGTGATGAATTTAAATGGTTTCCTGTGCTGCTCCTGCGTCCTTTGTAAGGAAACACATCAGTGGAGGAACTCATTGTGTATTGTTGTTCTAAAAACACTAATCCAGGGATGTCCTTCCACCTCTATGGAGGCGGCCGTGGCTGCTTAAACTTACAGACAAGAGTTATTGCCAACTGCTAATCCAGAATGTCTTGTCAGATTATCAGAACTAACCCCAGCCGTACCTCGTAAGAATATAGCAAGTAATGCAGCGATACATCCAGTGCTGCAGTACAACCAGACAGATGGGCCATACAAAACCTTTGCAAACAGACTCTGGATTTCCAGTAGACCGACCTTAGAGGGGTATTCCACTCAAACAACTTTTGCTATGTTGCTGCCCATGGTGAGACTAAAAATTACTTCCGTACTTGTTATGATATATTCAGTCTCCTTCCCCCAGTTGTGAGCTGCTGCTTTCTGCTGAAGATACAAAAATCTGTGTGTGAACTTTTCTCTGTCTCCCCCTCCTCCCTTCTGAGACGGCTGATGTAAATAAGTCCCTGGCAGGCTTTATCTGCAATTTTGTAGCTTCTTTGTAATGTTGGAAGGGTTAATCACAGTGAGTTGATTAGCAGCTTGACCTCAGAATAACCCTTCTAGCATTACACAGAAGCTGCAAAGTTGCAGATAAAGCCTGCCAGGGACTTGTTTACATCAGCTGTCTCAGAAGGGAAATAGAAGGAGGGAGAGAAATAGAGAGAGGCTTCAGAACTGGGGGAAGGAGACTGAATAGATAATAACAAGTATGGAATGAGTTGTTAGTCTCACCATTGGCAGCAACATATCAAAAGTTATGTTTGAGCGAAATACCCCTTTAAGTTGTTATATTTTCTGTTCAGAAGCCTGGGATGAAAAAGTTGAATGACGGTCATTGCAGGAGCTGTAAAGATGTGCCATGTTTGGTTATACGGTTAAATATCACTTAGAAATAGCCAAAGAGAGCTTTAAACTGCAGCTACATCTCCCTCCTCTCCCTTTACTGTTAACTGTATTACATTAGAAGGATTTTTCTAACATGAAGGACGTTTTTGAGCATTAAAGAAAACCTGCCATGTTGAAAATGCAGTCTAAACTATCGGCATCATGTTAGAGTCAGAGGAGCTGAACAGATTGATATGTAGTTTAGTGGGAATTGATTCTTTAGAACTTTTCATTTATTCATCTAAATCATTGCTCATTACAGGCTTAGGAGTCCAGTGGGTGGTCCTAATCGGTGACTGACAGCTCTGTGTTTTGTGCCCATGCCCATTAGACTAGTCATCCAACTTTTGGAGGGTTTAGCTGACTGTATGGTGGCTTCCTGACACTCTACCAACATTATGATGTTGGGGGATAGAACGGTCAGGTATGTTTGATTTTTAACACCCAACCCTATTTTTCTAGGAGAGATAAGCGGCCGCCAGAACTGTCTGGCTGCAGCCTACCCCTCCTCACCCCATAGGGAAATAATGATAATGCAGCTATGCTGAATGCCCACCATTACACTGATAAGGCTGTCAATCATGAGGCAAGACTGCCCACTGGGCTACAAGCTGGAAAGAACAAGCATGTCTATCAATGACTTACATGTTATACAGAATCTTTCTACATAAAACTATATATCAATCTGCGCAGCTCCTCCTCTATTTCATAGTTCTAGTAGATTTTACAGCCTTTTATGGTGACAGGTTCACTTTAAGAGATGGAAGGGCGAACTACAGGCTGCTAGATGATGAGCATGATACCTCTCATTACAGTATATTACAAAAGCCTGAGCGACCTTTGAGCTTGTTATCTGCAACTACAACTCTCAGCATGCTAACTACTGTACAACTGAGAGTTGTAGGTTCCAAACAGCAGGAGACCATGATCTTAGACTGTCAGGACTCTGTTTTCTAGGTTGTGTTCACACATAGCATAAATGCTGCAGATTTTCCATCCACATTTGCAGGACACAGTGGCAGTAAAAATGGCTAAAATTTTAACTAATCTTACTGACACACTGGGAAAAATATCCGTGCCTAGGCGCTTCCGCTTGAAGTTCCGCCGCTCCCATGGGCTCCATTCTATGGTCAGGCGGATTCCATCATCTGCTCAGAGTAGTGACATGTCAATTCTTTGGGCTGATGCCTGGATCCGCCTGAGCATAGAATAGAGTCTATGGAACGGGCAGAGAGTCAAGCGGGAGCTCGCATGGAATCCACGGCAAGTTATCTGTGTGATTTCTGTAATGTGCAAGGGCCCTGTCTGTTGCAGAGTAAAATCTGTGATGAAATCCAGGGTTCAATGCAAATCCCATTAAAAATCCGATCAAAAAAAAAGATTTTCCATTCTGTGTGGCATATAAAATGCTTATTTGGTCAACGACCGTCACTTCTGATCCACTCATACAAATGCACGCTCAATTCAGCCAAGCATGCTTGTGCTCCTAAGAGAAGGGAGGAAGCCCATGGCAGACACTTCTTGTGGATGATATCCAACATGGCCGATTCTTCTTCTCCTGGCATCTGCCATCGGGAGACTAGGGGTCCCTACACATAAGACGGTTGGCTGGTCGTCCCTACACATTAGATGGTTGGCTGGTCGTGCCAATATGGCCAGGGGGAAGTGGGGGGGGGGGGGGGGTCTATTGTATGTGGCCAATTTTACTCTAATCTGCCATATATATGGCCAGTATTCTACAGTTTGCACCAGAAGCTACAAGAGCTTAATCACTTAAAGGGGTGGTCTTTACCCTGCAAAACTGCAACTCCCAGCATGCCCAGACATTGACAGCAGCTGGAGAACCACCAATTGGAGTCAAAACTTAAAAGGGACGTGTACACATTCAAGTGAGGATCTACTTGATATTTTTCCTTTATATTTTCTGTATGTGCATTAAGAGAGTTTGTACTCGGGCGCTTAGTCAGGCACACCTGTTCTTCTGGAAAATTCAAATTTTTTTTGCTGTCTACCTTCTTGATGTATTTGGGGGGGGTCCCTAATGAGATGTATACATTTACATATGGTAATTGTGTTCTCTGCCGAACCCACATCTGTTCTCTTTGGAGTGAGGATTTTAGATCCAGCAAAAATTTAGTAAGAATAAATAAATAAAAATAGAACCAAAAATTTTCTAAAGGAAAAGAAAAAAAAAACAGGACTATCACGATGCAGCCGGCAGACCGTTGACTCCCACCTGCGAAGAGTTAAAGAGTCTATACCATGATAGAGCAGCTTGAATTGGAGCACTTTAATGTAGGAAAACAAAGGCGGTGAGCACATTCATCAGCGGAGCTTGTCCTGGTTATTGCAGCCGGCGTGCACCTAATCTGCCAGCCGGGGGAGGCGCGCGGCAGCTGGGGGAAGAATGGCGCCACTTTTCCCCAGATTCTCTTCTTTAATTGAGCAAACATAAAGGAAAACATTATTAAAAGGCGGGTGTGCTGCGAGCGGAGCGGGTGACAGAACATTATAAATATGCAAATGAGCGTTTGGAGGGATGTGGGCTGCGAGCCGTGATTAGCCGCCGCTTCTCACCTGCACAAGATGGGCTCATTGTCTTGCTGGATGAGAGTGAGCCTATAGCGCATTGGCAGCCATTCTATCATCTCCCTCCTATTCTATTGTGACCCTGATCACCGATAACGCTCGCCGTATATCACCGCTAGAATTTTATGTTGGAAAAAGATGTTTCGTAGTAAATTTGTCACTATTAAAGTAATAGGTTTTTATTTTCTATGAAAAAATTTCATTTCGTTTCTCCCGGAGGCTTTGATGTTATCTCTACTATCGGGGGGTTGAATGGATGACAAATTATTTAAAAAAAAAAAGAAAAATCTAGCAACGTCCGCCATGATCTTTTCTATTTCTCGGGTTCTGTTACAAATTATGATTCAATGGGTTAAACAGATCTATATTCCTCTTGTCTGCTTTCCTGTAAGCATTTATTTTATTCTTTCTTAAACATTTTATTTTCTCCAGATTATAAAGAGGATCCGTAGTCTCTTCTGACCTTGTCTGCCTTAGTAAATCCTTGTATTCCCAATGATATATCAATTCTGGAACATATTCTATAATAGCTCTGTGATGTCCTATTCCTCTTATTCTTTCTAGAAATCTATTGCTAAATAGCCAAATGGGTGTAACCTGAGCATCCCTGAGGAACACAGCTCAGTGCAGGGACTCCTCCAGTGACCACCAGTACAGGTCCTCCCCCTTCCTTCATGTGTTTTATAATAGTCACACCCCTGAGGAATACAGCTAAGCACAGGGACTCCTGCTCCTCCAGTGAGCACCAGTACAGCCCCTCCCCCTAATGTGTATTGCACTAGTCACACCCCTGAGGAATACCGTTCAGCACAGGCTCCTCCTTCCCTAGTGAGCATCGGTTCAGGTCCTCCCCCTTCCTCTATGTGTGTTTTTATATTAGTCACACCCCTGAGGAGTACAGCTCAGCACAGACTCCTCCAGTGACCACCAGTACAGCTCCTCCCCCTAATGTGTATTGCAGTTGTCACACCGCTGATGGATACAGCTCACAGGGACTCCTCCTTCCCCAGTATCCATCAGTACAGCTCCCTTCCCCTTCTTTCATGTGCTTTATAATAGTCACACCCCTGAGTAATTCAACTCGGCACAGGGACTCCTCCAGTGTCCACCAGTAGAGCTCCTCCTCCTTCCTTCATGTAGTTTATAATAGTCACACCCCTGAGAAATACAACTCAGCACAGGGACTCCTCCTTCCCAAATATCCACCAGTACAACTCCCTTCCTTCATGTGTTTTATAATAGTCACACGCCTGAGTAATACAACTCAGAACAGGACTCCTCCAGTGACCACCAGTACAGCTCCTCCCCCTAATGTGTATTGCAGCAGTCACACCCCTGAGGAGTACAGCTCAGCACAGGGACTCCGGCTCTTCCAGTGACCACCAGTACAGCCCCTTCCTCCATGTATAGTATAATAGTCACACCCCTGAGGAGTACAGCTCAGCACAGGAGCTCCTGCTCCTCCAGTGACCACCAGTACAGCCCCTTCCTCCATGTATAGTATAATAGTCACACCCCTGAGGAGTACAGCTCAGCACAGGAACTCCTGCTCATCCAGTGACCACCAGTACAGCCCCTTCCTCCATGTATAGTATAATAGTCACACCCCTGAGGAGTACAGCTCAGCACAGGAGCTCCTGCTCCTCCAGTGACCACCAGTACAGCCCCTTCCTCCATGTATAGTATAATAGTCACACCCCTGAGGAGTACAGCTCAGCACAGGAACTCCTGCTCATCCAGTGACCACCAGTACAGCCCCTCCCCCTTCCTCCATGTATAGTATAATAGTCACACCCTTGAGGAGTACAGCTCAGCACAGGAACTCCTGCTCATCCAGTGACCACCAGTACAGCCCCTCCCCCTTCCTCCATGTATAGTATAATAGTCACACCCCTGAGTAGTACAGCTCAGAACAGTGACTCCTGCTTCCCCTTTGGCCTAAGAAAGGGGGCGCTCTTTTAGTATGCAGCTATGTTCTAATTCTTTAGCTGCTATAAATGTGGCTGCATCTTGTAAGGCGCTTGAACAATGTATCATAACTCTCGGATTCCTATCGGAACATTTCAATTTTCTGGTTTAATGGTCCCGTAAAAGCTCAATGCATTTCTAACAGCCTCGCCGCCGCCTTCCCGTAAGCAGATGCGACACAAACTGTGTTTATTCTAGACACTTCGCGCTAATATTGCCTTCTCCTCCAATCACAGGTGATCCTGGCGGAAAGGAAGGGGACCGATGAGCTGTATGCAATAAAGATCCTGAAGAAAGATGTGGTGATTCAGGATGATGACGTTGAATGCACAATGGTGGAGAAGAGGGTGCTGGCCCTCGCCGGGAAGCCTCCGTTCCTCACACAGCTGCACTCGTGCTTCCAGACCATGGTAAGAGCTGAATGACTGGTGCAGTAGCACCTGTGCTATAAGGAGTAACTGTAGTACCAAAGGGTGGTTCAGGCCTCTGGAACCAGTTATAACATTATCTGTTACTGCTATTGGGGACCATGAGGAGCTTAACCTGCCAATGGAGAATGAAAACCCAGGCAGCACTATAAATGCAGCTCTGAGGGTTCTTCACCTCCACTCTTTAGACTTTTACAGATCCAAAGTTTTAGGACACCCAATTTTTTTTTATTTTTTAGAAATTACAAAACAGTATACCCCAACAAGTAATGGATGAGAGGGCCTCTCTTTTGGGCTATGTCTGTCTGGAATGTGGCCGCCATATTAAAAGTTTTTCCAATTGGAAGGTGGTCATGTAACATATCATAGAAGACCACAGTTGTCTCAGACATCGATTGCCACGATCCAATTTGCAATATGTCTTGTGGTTCAAAACTTATAAACACAAGAGATATTGGGAATCTGACTGTGACTATTGATTTCTGAGACTATTCTGGTCTCCTCTGATATGCTACATTATCACCTTGCAGTTAAAAACATTTGCTTGATCCAACATGGTGGCTTTGAAGATGGTGGTCATGTTCTAGACAATGCCTAAAAATAGGCCCCCCTCACCCATTACTTGCTGGGGTATTCAGAAATCTCATTTTTTTCTTTCTTTTCTGAAATTAAAGGGGGTGTCCTGAGACTTTTATCTCGCCCTGTATTGTGCCTCCTTCATGCCAGTATTTAGTGCCTGCTGTTTCTGTGACTTTTTGCAGGACCGCCTCTATTTTGTGATGGAGTATGTCAATGGAGGTGACCTCATGTACCAGATCCAACAAGTGGGGAGATTTAAGGAACCACACGCAGTGTAAGTATCTTCTTCAGCTCCGAGGCGCCATTAAAGGGGTACTCCAGCAAAAAGCTTTTTCCCAGTAATTGAAACCCATTACAAAGTTATATAACTTTGTAATATGCTTCAATCACATATCTGCCCCTCTTCCCTATCTTCCCCCCACCCCCACCAGGAAGTGACATAAACTCATTCTTACCTAATGACGGAAGCCATTTTTCAGCGCCAGAGTACCCCTTTAAGATTTGAGGCTTCTAATAAAACAAAGAAGATACAAAAACTATGTTCCGAAAAGGAGGAATGTCTGAGAGCAGAAGCAATGCTCTTTTTAACCAATTGGTTTCATTTGCACTATTTCCACTCAGTGCCACCCTTGTCAGTGGCTGTGTATGGTATTACAACTTAGCCCCACAGTGCCATTCTTGTCAGTGGCTGTGTATGGTATTACAACTCAGCCCCACAGTGCCATTCTTGTCAGTGGCTGTGTATGGTATTACAACTCAGTCCCACAGTGCCATTCTTGCTGGTACTGCAGCTTAGCTGTACAGTAACACTCCTGTCAGTCTCCTTTGTTTGGTATTAAAACTTGACCCATGGACAAGAGTGGAGTGGAGTCCCAGTACTAGACACAGGCCATTGACAGGAGTGCCGCTGTAGAGCTGAGCTGCAATACCGGTCACAGCTTGTGCACAAGAGTGGCACTGTGGAGCCATGTCTGGTATTAAGCTTAGCCTCTCAGTGCCATTTTTTGTTTCTGTAGCCAAGTACCAATGCCAGACACAGCCCAAGGACAAGAGTGGTGTTGTAGAGCTGAGACATGACTTTTTAGTATTTGTTATTGAGTCTAATCCCCACAGTGCCTCTCTGGTCAATGATCTATGTCTGGTATTGCACCTCAGCCCTAAGAGGCTGATCTGCACTACCAGATACAACCCATAAACAAGAGGGACACAGTTTCTGCAGAAAAACATCCAGCCCCATTAAAGGGATTATACAAGATAAGAAAAGCATGGCTGCCTTCTTCCAGAAACAGCGCCACACTTGTCCACAGATTGTATGTGGTGTTGCAGCTAAGGCCTATTCACTTCAGTGGCACTAAACTAAACTAAACCCAACCCATAGACATGTGTGGTAGTGTTTTTGGGAGAAAGCAGACATGTTCTCATTCTGGACAACCCCTTTAAGTCACCTAATCCCATGCAGATCTGGCGTTTCAGCTGTAAGCAGAGACGACCTTTAAATCCGATTTGTCGACTAAAGACTATAAGACTCGTCTCCGCGTTGCTGGAGCGAAGGGCTGAGGATCCCACTGGGGAATATTCAGTATTTTTTTTTTCCACTCTGGAAGAAGAAAGGCAAAGTAATTGCTATAAGGAGGGAGCGAGACGTGGGAACGGAGAACACTGTAGTCTTTGGGAGACTTGTAAAATATCTGAAAGTCTTTCTCTTTTTAAGTTGAGAATATTTTATGCTGATTTATGTATTATGCAGAGAGGCTCCACGTTACCAAGATTTTACTTGTATTGTGTCGTGCGTTTTCTGGATGTCTCGCTGAGCAAGTAATGTTCAGACTAAAGTCTTAGGAAGCAGATGATGTCTTCTTAAAGCAGTGTTCAGAGCCGCAGGTTAGGGAACACGGTCCTAAAGAGACACTCTTAGCAAAACTTATGCCCAGTGCAGGCCCTGAATGGGCGGAGCATAACACAGGGGTTCTCTGAGCTCTGTTTTATGCTCCACCCCCTTTATACAAGCGGTCTGTATGATGGGTGTCAGGAGCGCCCCCTGTCATCTCTCTGGTTGCAATGTTTGACTTTTCTTTTTCTTTCCTTCTAGATTTTATGCAGCAGAAATAGCCATCGGGCTGCTGTTCCTGCACACTAAAGGCATTGTATACCGGTATGTCCAGCTATTTCAATAATTGAGATTGTCATCCCTGTCACTGACGGTATTGGACTCCTATCAGTCTAGCTGTGTGCTCTGCCCTGTCCCTAAATTAATACAATTTACAGAGAGAATTACCTGAGTAACTTTATACTCCAGAGCTGCACTCACTATTCTGTTGGTGGAGTCACCGTGTATATACATTACATTACTTATCCTGTACTAATCCTGATGTACACCCTGTATTATACTTCAGAGCTGCACTCACTCTTATGCTGGTCTGATCACCAGGATAATAGTGAATACATCTTTTCAGTATAGTACAAGCTGTAATTCGGGTAAGGAATTTATAAATAATGTAATGTATGTACACAGTGACTCCACTAGCAGAATAGTGAGTGCAGCTCTGGAGTATAATACAGGATGTAACTCAGGATCAGTATAGTATAAGTAATGCATGTACACAGTGACTCCATCTTGGATCACATATTCCCCCTGCTCTTAGCTTGTATGGTTGCAGGACCTCCCATTATTAGATGATTAGATAGATAGATATTGGCACTGTGATTGGACACCTGTGGTCCTCCGGAGCTTAGCAGCATACCTTCAGCTTCAGCGAACCCTAATAAAGACACATGAAGGCTTCGCTGTAGCTGAGGTCACATCAGCGCTTACACGTCTGATCCAGCACATGAATAAATCAGGAATGCAGCGGTAATGTGTGGCGGGGTCTCATCTCCACGGCACGAGAGAGAGTGGGGACGAGAGAACTGCAGGCTACACACCCACTCACACACACCCACACAAACCATACAGCTCCATTAGATCTCTGTGTCTGACATGCAAGTATCTGACCATCAATATTACTTATAATCTACAGATTCTCCTGTACCGATGTAGCAGAGCTGAATTGTTGTATAGTATGTAAGTGTACTAAAAGGGCTAACTGACAAATCCCCTTCTGCTACATCTGTAGAGCCCCCATTAACTTAGAGCCCTGCCTCTAACCTGTCCTCCTAGGGAAAGTTCTAGAACAGGTAGTTGTTATCTAGCTAAATAGCAGTCTATCGGGTTACCACTGTAGTGGCCGTTACCATAAAGCTGTGTCTGGTAAGTAGAGAGTAAGAGTCGGTGAGGAGTGCCAGGAGCCAGACCCCCAGCATTCCGATACTGATAGCCTATACCTTGGGTGTCCAACCTGTGGACCACCAGCTGTCGCAGAGCTACAGGGCTGGGTGGGAATTGTAGTTGTACAACAGCTGCAGGTCGGACACCCATGGCCTATAATATAAGGGTGGGTTTACACTACGCAATCCGCACGGATAAGTTCCAGCAAACTCCGTTGCTCGTACCGGTTCACGGCGCGCACATATCCTCCGGCTCCAAGGCACCATTCTATGGCTGGGCCGATTCCTCTGTCCGCCGAAAGAATTGACACGTGGGATCCGCCCATGCATACAATAATGTCCAACGCGCGGGCGGATATGCGCGCCTCCGGGAACGGGTAGGAGCAACGGAAACCGATGGAACTTATCTGCGCAGATTCCGTACTGTGAACCCATCCTAAAAGTCTGATCCACTCACTCTTGGGGGGGGGGGGGGGTGCATCCAGTCCCTCTAGAAAAAAAAAATTCATTTGATCTAGTGGCTTCTTGGCCTGATCTGTCTACATTTGACCCATTGTTGTGGTTTCTAGTGGTCTCCAGGGAATACATGGCAGAGGTGGGAGTGGGTGGATGACAGCAGCCGCGTTCTCTGAGCATCCAATCCATTATGAAGTCACGTTCCTCCCGAGAACAGTCATGTCCAGGTCAGGGTCAGACAGAGACCTTGAGTGCATTTTTTTCTCTATTCTTTTAAAGAGACAGTACTGCTTTTTTTCCTATTATGGTATTGCTCTTTTGTGCTCCTGCGTGGCTGAAAAAAGCTGCATGTCAGGACCGAATATCCTACACTGTGGAGAACATTCTGTGTCATTGTTTCCTATTATGGACTATATAAGTAAGTGAGCTACAATTGCACTTTGTATGGAGATACAAAAAACCAGCGCCACACCTGTCCCTAGGTGGTGTTTGGCATTACAGCTCTGCTTCATTCACTCCAAAGAAACTAAACTTCAATATCACGCACAAACTCGCCACAAGAGTGGCGCTGTTTCTGGAAGAAAGCAGCCATGTTTTTCTAAGCCTTGATAATCCCAAGATCTTTTTTACATGGACAAGTTGTCTGTACTTTTGCTTCAAAGAACCCGTGGTGCCCCATTTATTGGCAATGAATTGGCCCAAATGATCACTGGATTGTTGGTGCGGCCGTTCGCTTTCATCATTGTCGGCAACACATCCTCCAGATTTGCTGCCAGTCTTGATAATTGTCCCTCCTTGTGTATACAGCTCCTGTGCAGACCTAAATGTCTCCATGGTAACAGATTACAAACAAACCCTGAGCAGTCTAATTTTGCAGTGATACTCCCTATAATAAGAAGAAGTAGGGAACAGATTGCAGAAACAATGACTGCAAGATCGAATGACACTGATCTGTAGTCTATAGCAATGGATATTCATAGACCTGCATGGGAGCTGTATACACTAGCATTAAAGGTAAGATAGTTGTAAACAAGGGGCAAGAACAACCAAACAATTTTTTATTGCCTCAGTGCTAAAATATATTCCTCTTCCTTGTGTATACAGCTCCTATGCAGACCTATGAGTCTCCATGGTTACAGACTACAAACAAACTTCTGTGTAGTGTGATCTTGCAGTCATTCTTTTTTCCATCTATCGTTGTGTGCACACAGCCCCTATGCAGACCCATGTCATGCTTACTGACTACAACCAAACCAAATAGTCTGATCTTGCAGTGGTACTACCTAGATTAGCAAGAACTATGAGATAGGTGGAAAAGAAGAATGACTGCAGGATCAGACTACACAGGGTTTGTTTGTAGTCTGTAACCATGGAAACAGGTCTGCATAGGCGTTGTGAGCAGATAACCATAGATTTTAAATGAAGACTATTAATGTTAGTATTCCATAGTATCTGTGCATATTCTGCTATTGAAAGGCACATAGAGAAACATACTCATCACATAGAGAAAACACCCATGTAACCCTAACATTCTGTACCACAAAGTAAACTGCTGCAATTTCCTACTTGCTGTACACTGATAATCCTTAGCTATGTCCCTAGCATTATAAAGGTCTCCCCTGCTGTATAATCTACTCTCCTCCTCCCAGGGACCTGAAGCTGGACAATGTCATGCTCGACTCAGAAGGACACATCAAGATTGCAGACTTTGGGATGTGTAAGGAGAACATGTGGGACGGGATAACAACGAAAACCTTCTGCGGCACCCCAGACTACATTGCTCCAGAGGTATATATATGTATACTAGATCCTGACCTGCACTGAATTATCATATCTACAGCAGTGCTCCCTAACCTGCGTCCCTCCAGCTGCTGCAGAACTACAGTTCCCATCATGCCTGGGATGGGAATTATGATTTTGTAAGGTTCCCCACCTAAAGTGTATTCGGATTGCCGAGCCCGAATGCAAGTGCCTGATCTCAATGGCAAATGGGCTGTGTACCTTTAAGAGCTGCGTTCCAGGCTGCTGTCCCCCGAGGCTGGTCCTGTTGACAGAATTGTCACACATGATCTCACACTTCATGTTTTTTTGCTTAGATAGTTGGATGTGGCATAATAATGTGTGGCATTTCTTTCTCTAGCTTTACCAGTAGATATACATTTATACTCATGGTTAGAAAACCCTACCTTGTGTTTGTATAGAATGCACTGGGTAGACTGGTAAGGGCACAGCCTGGCATAGGATACAGAGAATCTGAATTATCCGAGTGCAGCTATGTGTTTCTTATCCTGTATAACACCATCAAAATATATCCCCTATTTACAGGATAGGCCATAAGTAGCTGATAGGTGGGGGTCCCCTGGGTGTCCACAGTTCACCTTGTTCTCTATAGGACTGTGCAGATAACCTAGGGGGACAAGAAACCTCCATTCTTATGATCAGTGGGGTCCAACCTATCAGCACTTACAACATCACGTTGGCCCTTTCCAGCTGTTGCAGAACTACAATTTCCATCATGCCTGGACAGCCAAAGCTTTGACATGAGCGACCCATCTAATGGTTGGGTGATACTTTTTAATCTTGGCATAAACTCCTTAAGGAGAGCTGCCACAAAGAGTGTCTCTGGAGGACCTGACATGTCCCCAACATCCTAATAATTTCAGTAGGCACCGTGTAATACTTTATTCCTCCTGTGGTGGTGCTGTAGGGAAATTGAACATTTGTGAACAAGGGCCCTAACAGAATATGGTAGATCACTAGAGGTTCCAACAGAAAGACACCCTGTGATCTCTTTATTTTTGAGGTCTTCTTTTAACAAGAAAAGGAACTCGATATTTTTTGATCCAGAAAATATAGGCTAATAGTCTGTTCAGTTATCACTATATGGAATTCTTTGGAGGGATCAGGGAGAAGTTTGGGTAATTTTCTATGGTCCTTACAAAGATGAGCCACAGGGACCCCTTAAAGCGACTCTGTACCCACAATCTGACCCCCCCCCCCCCCCAAACCGCTTGTACCTTCGGATAGCTGCTTTTAATCCAAGATCTGTCCTGGGGTCCGTTCGGCAGGTGATGCAGCTATTGTCCTAAAAACAACTTTTAAACTTGCAGCCCTGTGTCAAATTGGCGTGGCCTAATGTGTGTGTGCCCTAGGTTTGCACCGTGTCTCCATCCCTCCATCTCACCCTCTTCAGCATTAGGAACACTCCTGGGCAGCATTTTTCCTATTGCTCACCTGTCTGAACACTGCAAAGGTACCTTAATGATCCAACACATGTGCAGTGTTCACACAGGTGCTGAATATGATAAATCCTGCCTGGGTCATTCCTTATGGTGAAGAGGGGGGGGGGGGAGGGGCAATGCAAGCCTAGGGCACAGACACTCTAGGCCACGCCTATTTGACACAGGGCTGAAAGTTTAAAAGTTGTTTTTTAGGACAATAACTGCATCACCTGCTGAACGGACTCCAGGACAGAGTCGCTTTATATTTGTACTGTCATTTATCTAAACTTTTGACCATTCATCCAGACATGTTAAAAGTTTAGATTGCATTGGGTCTCAGTATTGAGACTTACTGCAATTTATAAGGGCATGAAGTGCAAGGTAGCGTGCTCCACTCTGACCGGTCATAAGATCTGACTTATTCTCTTCATAGTCTATAATGGAGTCAGTCATTCTGATGTTGCGGCTGCTCGGGGAGTGGAGTACGCTACTTTGCACTATACCCACTTATGACTAGTCATCGCAGCAGGTCTCAGCACTAGGACCCAGTGTGATCTGGACCACACAGATCACACTGGACAGTACAGCTTTAACAAATTGGCTCCAAAACTGCATGAAGGTAATTTTAAGAAGTTTTTTAGTTTGGGAGGGAGCAGGGGGGCTACATGTATAACTATAACCACTCCCCAGTCTGTTCTAACCTTTGTTTCCCTGCAGGGAAAAATGCATAATAGTCCATCTATAGTAAATCAATGGAGGTGTATTGACTGGCATCACAGTCACATAATGGACAATGTGTTATGGAAAGCCATACAGTGACCTTACTGGGCAAATGTACTAAACATGGGGGTTTAAGGCCGCCCTGTGTATTTACTGTAGAATTACCCCCCATGAGTCGTGTCTGGTATTACAGGTTAACCCAATATGTCTGGGGGATAGCAGCCACATTTGTATTATCCCATCTAACATGATACTTCTTACCTTATCTTTTATTTTATGTATCATGATATATTGTCAGCACTTTTATATTTGGGTTACAGATCATCGCCTACCAACCGTACGGGAAGTCTGTGGACTGGTGGGCCTTCGGTATCCTGCTCTATGAGATGCTCGCTGGACAGGTTCTAGCTGCTTTATACTCTCCTCTTTGTGTAGACTCCATCTTTACTATAAGTTTGTGTCTTTCTGCTCCATCACTCACTCCCGATCTCTTCTATAGTTCCATATCTCTGCTTGTCTCGCCCTGAGGTGTAGTGACCGCTTCCTCCCCCGCACCCTCTCTATGTTACAGGCTCCGTTTGAAGGGGAAGATGAGGATGAACTATTCCAGTCCATCATGGAGCACAATGTAGCGTATCCCAAGTCTATGTCCAAGGAAGCTGTGGCAATATGCAAAGGGGTATTTATCCAAGTGTTGTGTGCATTCACTGTTTTACTTATGCTTTGTCTGTTTCGCTCATGCTTTTTGTTTTGCTCACACTCTTGCTGTTTCACTTGCACTGTTAGTTTTGTTTGTGCTGTTATTGTTTGTCACACATATTGTTTTGATTGCGCTTTTTGTTTCATTATTCCTCTTTCACTTGCACTCTTTCCTTTATATTTTCGTTTGCTCGCTCCCCCTCTCTCTTTTGCTCGCTCCCCCTCTCTCTCTTTTGCTTGCTCCCCCTCTCTCTTTTGCTCGCTCCCCCTCTCTCTCTTTTGCTCGCTCCCCCTCTCTCTCTTTTGCTCGCTCCCCCTCTCTCTCTTTTGCTCGCTCCCCCTCTCTCTCTTTTGCTCGCTCCCCCTCTCTCTCTTTTGCTCGCTCCCCCTCTCTCTCTTTTGCTCGCTCCCCCTCTCTCTCTTTTGCTCGCTCCCCCTCTCTCTCTTTTGCTCGCTCCCCCTCTCTCTCTTTTGCTCGCTCCCCCTCTCTCTCTTTTGCTCGCTCCCCCTCTCTCTCTTTTGCTCGCTCCCCCTCTCTCTTTTGCTCGCTCCCCCTCTCTCTCTTTTGCTCGCTCCCCCTCTCTCTCTTTTGCTCGCTCCCCCTCTCTCTCTTTTGCTCGCTCCCCCTCTCTCTCTTTTGCTCGCTCCCCCTCTCTCTCTTTTGCTCGCTCCCCCTCTCTCTCTTTTGCTCGCTCCCCCTCTCTCTCTTTTGCTCGCTCCCCCTCTCTCTGTTTTGCTCCCTCCCCCTCTCTCTTTTGCTCCCTCTCTTTTACTCGTGCCCGCTTCCTCTCTCTCTTTTGCTTGCTCCCTCTCTCTCTTTTGCTTATGCTCGCTTCCCTCTCTCTCTCACTGCACTGCCTTTTTATCTATTGTTACATTTATTTTCTTTGGTTACACTTTAAATATATTGGAGCCATGTTTGTGATACTTATACAACAGCAACAGTCCGCACACCCTTTAAATAATACTGTTGGGTGCCAGTGCAGAAGGATTCCTCAATCCCATAGTATATGTAGACAGAAGCACTGCACTTCCAAAAGGTTGTATGCTCGTGAAAGAATTTTATTCAGAAGAGAAAAAAGATGTCACAATCCAACCAGATCAAGATACAAGAAATTATGCAAAAAGGTAATGCTACTGGCGACGTTTCGGTCGTGCTTCCGACCTTCCTCAGGCCAATGTAGCCATACTGTAAATCAAGTGTACTGCGAGAGAGATCTGGTGGTGATCTGATTACCAGATCTCTCTCGCAGTACACTTGATTTACAGTATGGCTACATTGGCCTGAGGAAGGTCGGAAGCACGACCGAAACGTCGCCAGTAGCATTACCTTTTTGCATAATTTCTTGTATCTTGATCTGGTTGGATTGTGACATCTTTTTTCTCTTCTGAATAAAATTCTTTCACGAGCATACAACCTTTTGGAAGTGCAGTGCTTCTGTCTACATATGTTTGTGATACTGACGTACAGAAATCCCAAATTCCTTTCTCAGCATTGCGTGTGAACTCGTTCCAGATCCCACATTAGAATCACTTTTATAATTCATCCCTCCTCAGATTCCTGTAATCTGCTGCCTAAAAACCTTTCCTAATTAAGAGACCTTTCAGGGCCCATGTTGTCTGCTCCCTATGTAGCACCTGACTCTCACCTCCGCACACTCATTCCCTCCGAGGAAGGGGGGGGGGGGTTGTCTATAATGGTTTGTGTGTGTGTGTCACGTCTGTTTAATGCTGCATGAATGTAAAGTGAAGTGACGATGATCCAAACATCTGCTCGGGGTGTCCCTGCGCTGGCGCTCAGCGGCCTCCTGGCAGGAGGGGCATTGGGATTGGTGAAGTGGTAAATGCTGATGGATGTAACTATCAGACAGAATAAGTTCCTGGCTCTGAACACCGACGTCATGTGCTGCAAACACACAGCCACGGCTTGATTGTAGTACTGTAGTGACTCGATTATCATCCACATGGCATCCTGGTGCTTGTAGTGTTACAGATTAGTACTGAAATATTCTAGCAAGACTGCCCACCTCTTCTGTGCAAACAGCAGTGAACAACAAAGCATAGCACGCATGTAGGGTGCACATGAGCTGTATGCATGTAGGGTGCACATGAGCTGTAGGCATGTAGGGTGCACATGAGCTGTTGGCATGTAGGGTGCACATGAGCTGTAGGCATGTAGGGTGCACACGAGCTGGCACATACTGGCAATGTATACATGTAGGGTGCACATGTGCTGGCACATACTGGCGATGTATATATGTTGGGTGCACATGAGCTGTAGGCATGTAGGGTGCACATGAGCTGTAGGCATGTAGGGTGCACACGAGCTGGCACATACTGGCAATGTATACATGTAGGGTGCACATGTGCTGGCACATACTGGCGATGTATATATGTTGGGTGCACATGAGCTGTAGGCATGTAGGGTGCACATGAGCTGTAGGCATGTAGGGTGCACACGAGCTGGCACATACTGGCAATGTTTACATGTAGGGTGCACATGTGCTGGCACATACTGGCAATGTATACATGTAGGGTGCACATGTGCTGGCACATACTGGCGATGTATATATGTTGGGTGCACATGTGCTGGCACATACTGGCGATGTATATATGTTGGGTGCACACAATGGCGATGTCCAATCATTGTAGAAATACTGCAGTGTTCCTCTCTCGTGTAGGTGTGTAGATGAGGGCTTGCCAGCCTCTGGAATATTTAGCCAAAAATGATACACACCCCACTCCAACAGATTGCTGATAAAGGTTTTATCCATTTTTTCAAGAAATGTAGATGTACAGGTAATATTCACCCAAACGTGCACACAGGTCCTGGTGCCTTACATGAGGATTGATTAATTCATACTCAACCTTCAGCCACATGTAGGGCTAATAGTGGCAATGTTGGGTTTAAATAAACTGGCACATACTGACAATATATACATGTTGGGTGCACATGAACTGGCATATACTGGTTATGTACATGTTAGGTGCACACAAGCTGGTCCCTTGGTTGAACTGGATGGACATGTGTCTTTTTTCAACTGTAAGCTGGCACATACTGGCAATGGGTACATGTTGGGTGCACACATGCTGGCACATACTGACAATATACACATGTTGTTTGCACAGACTGGTGATGTACACATAATCTGGCTCATATTGGTGATGTACTCATGTTGATTGCACACTATCTGGCTCATACTGGTGATGTACACATGTTGGGTGCCCATGAGCTGGCACATACTGGTTATATACACATGTTGGGTGCATACGACCTGGCACATACTAGGGATGTACACATGTTGGGTGCATATGACCTGGCACATACTGGTAATGTACAGATGTTGGGTGCACATACTGGTGATGTGCACATGTTGGGTGCGTAGGACCTGGCACATACTAGCGATGTACACATGTTGGGTGCACATGACCTGGTACATACTGGTGATGCACAGACACACATGGATCAATGCACTGAAAGCTCCCAGCACAGAGGCTTATGGAGGCTGATTACAATCGATCTACTCCTCCAACGCTCTCAGAGACCTAATAGGAAATGGCTGGATAGTGCTGGTGAGCTACAAAGTGCTATGGGGCACTGAGTCATGCCCTTTCTGCCAAGCATGTCTCTCTGATCCTATGTCCACCCCACCCGCCTTTTGTGTGCGTTTGGTGCTTTTACCTTCTCTTTTGCTTTTCCCAGGTTTGTCCCTTTAAGAGATCATAGACTGTAGACTCGCTCTTGATTTGATGTTTGTTATTATGCAGATCAGTATTATGGCTCTGTACCTGTTAATGCTGCAGCTTCCGCTCCCCGCAACAGCACACATCTGTGTAATCGCCCTACTCTGCAGTGGCACAAAGCAGCGTCTGTTCCTGTGCCCGCCGCACATCTGCTCCTCTCCTGTACTCCTCACATCCCAGCCTTACACTTCTTCCATCTCACTAGCAGCCATATCAGTTGCTAAGCAAAAAGCATTCGCCACAAAAATGGGACTTGTTTAGTAGTAAATATACTAGCGGAGCACAGTAAAGTGGGAAGGGGGGGGTGTCATTCTCATATGGGCAAATGCTGAAAATCAGGCATTGGGCAATCAGAATTAGGCTCTGTTTAAATACCGTGGAATTGGGAGTTTTTTTAAATTCTGCACCTTAGACCAAGAGCAAATTGTCCATTCATTGAGCCAACTCCACAAAGGAAGTTATTGGGCCCAATGCAATGCCCATTCATTTCTGCCATCATAGGAGATTCTGTTGCTCATGTCCCATCTAAAGTGTATATTGGTATTGTCATGAATGGTCATCCCAGACTAGTGGACATGTCTTGGAGATGTCTTCTAGGGTGCGTTCACATGGACAGGATCTGCTGCAGATTTTATTCTGTGTTCAGTCATTAAGTCACGATGATATCTGCTGCGGATCCTGTAAATGTGAACAGACCCTAAGGGCCCTATTCCACCGGACGATTATCGTTCAGATTATCGTTAAATCGTTCGAATCTAAACGATAATCGTTCGGTTGAAATGCAGTAACGATTAACGACCGAACGAGAAATCGTTGATCGCTTTATAAGACCTGGACCTATTTTTATCGTTGCTCGTTCGCAAAACGTTCGCAAATCGTTCGCATTGAATAAGACATCGTTCGGTCGTTCGCAATAGATACGAACGCAATATCGAATAAATACGGAAGAAGAAACGATCGCAATTACGATCATAAGTAACGATTATCGTTCCATGGAAATGAGTGAACGTTTTCAGGTCTTTCGCAATAGCGGTCGTTTGAGATCGTTAATCGTTAACGATTATGCTAACGATAATCGGCCGGTGGAATAGGGCCCTAAGGGTGAAACATTTAGTTATAATAAGTTGGGTCATTAGCAGAGATTGCAGTCACATCTGGCGTCACTGGCCAAGAAAATGATTGTTGTTTTCCATAGTTGTGAGAAGCGACCATGAAGGTCTACCTCTCATTCCATAAGATTCCCCCTTTTACAATGACTCCTGGAATGCTAGCAAATGGCATCACCTCTACCACCATTGCATGGTCTCTCTCTTTCACTTGCCTGCTTCCAGTTTTGCTCATATGCTCTCCGTTTCACCGTCACACGCTCCTTCTTTTTTTTTTACGTGTTCGCTCTATATGGCACCTGCACTCTTTGTTTTGCTTGCTGCGCTCTCTTTTGCTTGCACACTCTATCTCTCTGTTTTACTTGCACACTTTCTTGGTTTTGCTCTCAGCCTTTTTGTTTCAGTCATGCACTCTGGCTCTCTCACACACTTTGGCCTTCTGGTTTGCTTGCATGCTCTCTGGCCCTCTGCGTTGCTTGCACGCTCTGTTGCTCTCTGCTTTGCTTGTATGATCTGTGGCCCTCTGGTTTACGTGCCCGCTCTGTGACCCTCTGGTTTGCTTGTATGATCTGTGGCCCTCTGGTTTACTTGCACGCTCTGTGCTCCTCTGGTTTGCTTGCACGCTCTGTGCTCCTCTGGTTTGCTTGCACGCTCTGTGCTCCTCTGGTTTGCTTGCACGCTCTGTGCTCCTCTGGTTTGCTTGCACGCTCTGTGCTCCTCTGGTTTGCTTGCACGCTCTGTGCTCCTCTGGTTTGCTTGCACGCTCTGTTTGCTTGCACGCTCTGTGCTCCTCTGGTTTGCTTGCACGCTCTGTTTGCTTGCACGCTCTGTGCTCCTCTGGTTTGCTTGCACGCTCTGTGCTCCTCTGGTTTGCTTGCACGCTCTGTGCTCCTCTGGTTTGCTTGCACGCTCTGTTTGCTTGCACGCTCTGTGCTCCTCTGGTTTGCTTGCACGCTCTGTGCTCCTCTGGTTTGCTTGCACGCTCTGTGCTCCTCTGGTTTGCTTGCACGCTCTGTGCTCCTCTGGTTTGCTTGCACGCTCTGTGCTCCTCTGGTTTGCCTGCACGCTCTGTGCTCCTCTGGTTTGCCTGCACGCTCTGTGCTCCTCTGGTTTGCCTGCACGCTCTGTGACCCTCTGGTTTGCTCGCACGCTCTGTGACCCTCTGCTTTTCTCTCACGTTCTCTAGCCAGCCCAGAGTCTATGGGACCATCCAGTGCCTCCAGTGTCTCAAGCTTTTCCATTTTGTGTAAAAAAAAATTTCTTTGCAGCTTATGACCAAGCACCCCGCAAAACGGCTAGGCTGTGGACCAGAAGGGGAACGAGACATTAAAGACCATGCTTTCTTCCGATACATAGACTGGGAGAAACTGGAAAGAAAAGAGGTGCAGCCTCCATATAAGCCAAAGGCGGTAAGTTGGGTGCTGGGTGTCCGTAGAGTTCTGTATGTCTGTGCCTTTGTGGACACTGTGGATGTGCGGTGTATGTTTTGCGTCTCTACGGCATTCTTCATTTGTGTGCGTTACTTCACTTTATCACTCCGTGTGTGTTGGTGACCAGTTTTGTGTATGTCTGTGCACAGTATGTTTATGTTGTGCCACGCTTGGTGTCTAACGTCAGAGCAGTGTTGCCAACTTGCAGTGATCAGTGGGAAGGCCCTTGGTACCCCGACTTATATTCTCAGTTTTTGTCCCTCACTTTTTCTATGGCTAGTCTACCAGAACAGAAATCCAAACCCACATGATCCTGTAGGCAGACCACCGACCGTGTCTTTCTAGGCAGTTTTCGTGGTGGATCTATCCACAGCAGTGCAGTTAGCCATTTTGTAAAAAACATCAACATTCTTGAGGATCCAACAACCATCTTTTTCTTAGGAACCTGTATGGTACTTGTCTGGTTGCATTCTCATTCCTTGCTTAGCCAACATCTAGTGCCATGGCTTTGGTAGCCTTGGCAGCTTAGGAGTCCTACACTTTTCTCCCTGTCAGCATCTTTTTATGCCAACCACATGGCCACCATTCCTTCCATACCTTTCTCCAACCCCTTTGCCGGTATGTGCTACATGAGTATAGAACGCATTGGGCTCTGTCCACATTTGCATCAGAGGCTCTGTTCCAGTCCATCTCTATTCTTCCCATCCAAACAACGCATACCGTGATGGAATCCATGGTAAGTCAGTGGGGTTCGTCGTGTAGCTATGTAACTAAGCAGCAGAGGATGTACTAACTGTCTAGAGGCTATAGGCTCTGCACTTGTCACAGGAGCTTACAATCTACTCCACAACAGCACTGAACCGCACATAATTGACCCTCTTCAACCTTCCCAAGTTATGTGGATGGCTATGGGATAGTGAGATGAGAGCGAGGAGGAGGTGGCGGCGGTCGAGTCACGTGACTTACCCCTCCCCGGCTCCTGTTTGCCTTTCTGTGACCTATTTTAGCGTGAGCAGAAGAAGCTGAAGCATTCTGACAGTTTACAAGACAGCAGCGGTCTGAATAATTTAATCTTTGTAGTTTGCAGTTACATTTATTAAAAATGTACCATCTGTTTTGTTGCTTCTTTCTGAAAGGTATATAATGC
The DNA here is from genome assembly GCF_027789765.1 of Dendropsophus ebraccatus. Classification (NCBI taxonomy): domain Eukaryota; kingdom Metazoa; phylum Chordata; class Amphibia; order Anura; family Hylidae; genus Dendropsophus; species Dendropsophus ebraccatus. Next base: position 98,634,281 of record NC_091462.1, on the reverse strand, counting down.
GGCGTGCCTCAATTACATAACGCCGCGACATACAACCCATGGCTTCAGTCACACAAATGACTGCGGTAATAGAGTCGTCATCCTCACAGCCCAAACAAGGTTCACAAGCCAAGACTACCAGCTCCATCCCCCTCTAGTAGACCCCCGCCTCACACTATGGGTCGTGCAGCATCCACCAGTATTAATGGGCCCAGTAATGGCCTCACCCATAGAATTTAGCTGTTCATACCGTGAAAACAATGCACTGCGAATATTCAATCGTTCCAATCCCTAATGGGGCGGGAAACCTAAGGGGGGAAAAATTTTTAATATTTCATGTTCCCCCATCCTATAAGCGGATCACAGGGCATCCTGCTGCTGGGACCAGAAGCCATCTAGATATTTCTGCACCCGGGGAAAAGGTTCAGTTTGAAGCCCAGACATCTCCGGGTCCTCACTGTGCCAACAGTTCCTCATGCTCTAAACTCTGGAAAGCTCCTCCTAGTGTCACATGCTACATCCTGTGAATACTGCCACATACTGCACCCTCTAAATATAATACTGCCACATACTGCACCCTCTGAATATAATACTGCCACATACTGCCCCCTCTGGGACCCCCATCGATCACAACAGAGGTCACCCTGAAAGGACGGAGTGGCATGCTTGGCCACCACTCCATTGGTTGTTATAACACAGTACTCCGCTATGTTCAAAACTCCCATAGATAGTAAATACAGAGTGACTCAAGGGACAGTAGACTTTATGATCGCTGGGGGTCCCACCATTCAGACCCCATAGATAGTTATGCTGTAAATGGGAGATTACAGGGGATAACCAGTTTTAAAAATGAACCCCAGTAGATCCATTATGCATCATGTAAACATGGAAGCCTAAAGCCTACCAAAATTTTTAAATTCATTCATAGAAGAAAGATTCTTTTGCTATGCATCTGTCCCTGAGAAAACAGTGGGGGGCAGTATATGCCAGGGGGGTTATTGGAGGGGTCCCCACGGCACATAGAATAGTGCAGTATATGTAGAGCCTGATCTGCAGGGTATGGTAATGTTAGCGAGGCCTATGTCTCGGAGTGGCACCCCCCCTTTCCTATGCTCTAATTACACATGCTCTCATGGCAAATCTCATCTTGTCCCATTTAGCACCTTCTCGTAAGCGCAGGGTGTCTGGGACAGTTTGTCACAGTCAGGCAAGCATGAAGGTAAATGTGTAAATAAGTGAGGGAGAGGAGGAGCCCGCTCGGCTGGTGATAACTAAGCTGAGACGTCTCCGCAGCAGAGAAGGCACTTGACACTCCGTAACCGCTGCTCTATTGACCCAGTGCTGTTCCTATCTGAAATCCTTAGCAGGATGCCTAGTTATACTTTACAGTACGGGAAGAGATGTGTGCCTATTCTACCTCAAGTTGCACTGTGGTAGTCACCCAGGCAGACCCAGACTTATTGTCCATCCTTCCAAAAACTCCACACAGGGGTGTGGAGCTGCCTTGACCAAAGATGCATCCAGAACTTAAAAGGGTACTCCAGCGGGAAAAAAAATTCTTTTAAATCAACTGGTGTTCGAAAGTGCCAGACATTTGTAATTGACTTCTATTAAAAAATCTCTACTCCTCTAGTACTTATTAGCTGCTGTATGTCCTGCAGGACGTGGTGTATTCTTTCCAGTCTGACACAGTGCTCTCTGCTGCCACCTCTGTCCATGTCAGGAACTGTCCAGAGCAGTAGAAAATCCCTTTAGAAAACCTCTCCTGCTCTCCAGACTGAAAATAATACACCACTTCCTGCAGGACACACAGCAGCTGACAAGTTCTGTAAGACTAAAGATTTTTTTTTTTATTAGAAGTAAATTACACCAGTTGATTTGAAAGAATTTCATTTTGCTGGAGTACACCTTTTAAGGTTAGAAACTGATAAATTATGAACCGGTTCAGGGCCTTATAGAGTCATTTAAACCTTACGGCAGGATCTCTGACTAATGCAGAACTACAGGTCCCAGCATGTGCTGTCAGGGCATGCTAGGTGCTGTAGTTCTGCAACAACTGGAGAGCCTGCATTAGGGTGTACAATATGGGACCACAGTCTGTCCCCTATTTTGGGTTCTTTATAATATTACCATATACTGGATCCATACTATACAGTTATGTGTTGGCACCATTAGGCCCAATTCACACTTTGCATTTTGTGTGTTCGATGTTTTGTTCTTTTATAAGAATAATCCTCACAAAGAAGAGAGCTGATATACATATTATAGAAGACATGGCGCCATCCCATAGAGACAGATTACCGTATTACATGTGCAGAGCCTATAACCTCTAGATGCGCAGTGGAGCTTAAGGTGACAAATTACTAATGTTAGCAGAACCCTAGAATAGTAAGATAACGGACTGTCAGCATCACAGGTCCTAGCAAGCAGCAAAGAACATAAAAGAATCCATTGCTTTTTAAGGCGGCCCTAGCATAGATTGTCTTTCAGTAGGGATATAACCTTGGAAATACCACCTTTTAAAGAATCCAAACATGATTCGTAGGACGCAGTCTGCCCCACTACTTATATGGAATGTTAAGAGGTGACCACCATCTCAAAGACATGACCACAATTTACATAGCAGTGCAAGAAGTCTAGGATTTCCCTATCTGGATTGAAGCCCCGCCCATGAGGAGCCTCAGAACAATCAATTTTTATTTATTTTTTTGCATTTTTTTTTCTTCATGCAATATTTATAGTTGGCTTCTGTGTGCACCACCTATAAATATGAGTAGCATAGAATCGCTCTTTATCTGCATATTCAGACTTGCACGTTGTTTGTCACAGGAAGGACTTCTGGACAGTAAAGTCCTGTTAATGCGGGGCTGCCTGTGTTTTATTGTTTTCCTGCCACATACCCCTTCCCGTGTCTGTATAGCGGCTAGTTAACAGGTACATGCTCCCCTGTGACAAATCTGATCGATCACATCCTCTGCCAATTCCCACGTGTCGCTTTTATGTTGTCTTTCTGTTTTGTATCTATGTTGCTTTCAATGTAAAGAAGTCTTGATGGCTTTAGATCTATATATTTTCTCTGTGCCCGGTGCCCTGTGAGTTACTGCATTTATATTTTGGGTGTACATGGAAGATGCCTGTAGTTATACTTCTAGGCTGGTAAGACTCCTGTCTGTCCTCAGACCCCGCACTGTTCATGATCAAAACGGGGGAAAATCAAGACGATTATATTGTTAAATAAAAGGAGTGAGTTGGAGTTTTTTTTCCCGCCAGAAACAGTGCCATCCTGCCCCACAGGCTGTGTGTGGTATTACAGTTTACATCCTTTACTAGAAAGAGGCTGAGCTGCAATACCAGACATGACCTATTGATAAGGGCGGCACTGTGTCTGCAGAAAACAAAAAGCAAACCCTGTTTTTTCAATGTAATGAAGATCCCTAAGACTCCAGGCTTCCAATTTAAAGAGTTTTTTTGGACAAAATAGACCGATGAACTATCGGTGGCCATCGCTACACCGTAAACGGAGCCAACTTTTTCCAGCCCCATGCACTGTGTAGAAAGAGATAATCGTAAGGGCTGCTGGATACGGGATTTATGAGCTATTATGTAGATAGCTCATCAGTCTATTTTGCCCCCCAAAAAACCTTTTAATAAAGATTTGATTATTTAAGGGCTATTCAAGCCATTAGCATTCATGCCCTATGGACAGGATAGCGGATAAATGTATGGCCATGTGGTGTCTGACCGCTGGGACCCTCCTGGTCTAGACTAGGGATGGGGAACCTTCGGCCCTCCAGCTGTTGCAAAACTACAACTCCCATCATGCCTGGACAGCCGAAGCCAAAGCTTCGGCTGTCCAGGCATGATGGGAATTGTAGTTTTGCAACAGCTGGCGGGTCGAAGGTTCCCCATCCCAGGTCTAGAGTCTTCTTTTGGAGTAGAGCAGTCCATGCACTTCTTCGTTATTCCATTCATTATTAGGGGAACTGCTCGTGTAGAAAGTTTAGCTATCTCCAAATGGAGCAGCGTGCCCATGCAACCACTGCTATATTCCAACGGGAGAATCAGGACACCATTCTCAAGATTGGGGAAGGTCTTAGCAGTCGGACCCCTTCCATCATACACTGATCCCCAATCCTGTGGGGAAAACACACAGCTAAATTCTTGCAAAAACAGCACCACCTCTGTCCTCAGGTTGTGTGTGGTATTACAGTTCAACTGCATTCTTTTTAATAGAACTGAGCTGCAAAACCCCCACACCCAGCCTGAGTGGTGCTGTTTCTGGAACAAAGTGGCCTTGTGTTTTTTTTTTTAAGCCTGGACAACCCCTTTAATGGCTGGAACACCCAATTAAAGGGACAGTCTTAATGTAGTTTCAGACTGGTATAAATATATTTTAGTGTCCATATTATGACTGCAACACCTAGTCCTCCAAAAACATCTGTCCCAAAGTTTAATCACCCATCATAGTTTAAGTAGAACCATGATGGGGGGTGTTCTAGTTTTGGGGTCTAGTGCCTATAACAGGGCTGTTACCCATGGCAACCAATACTTATAGGGGGGAGATTTATCAAACATGGTGTAAAGTGAAACTGGCTCAGTTTCCCCTGGCAACCAATCGGATTCCACTTTTCATTTCCCAAATAGTCTATGAGGAATGAAAGGTGGAATCTGATTGGTTGAGCCAGTTTTACTTTACACCATGTTTGATAAATCTCCCCTATAGTGTTTTAGTGGTGTAGACCACTTTATAGAAACAGTGATCTGATTGGTTGTCAGGGGCATCACTACTGTTTTGCATACATTTCCATAGCTATACCCCAACCCCACTGCTTCCATGTCTTACCCGTATGTAGTACCCATCAGGGCACATTGGCCCCGTCCTATCTGAAGCCATTGTTGTAATGTATTTGCTTATTTTCTACCTTCTGAGACTTCTTTCTTCCAGATACAATATCCTTCTCTTCTTTTTTTTTTTTAAACTTTTGACATTTTTTTAGTTTGTTTTAGTTTTACATTTCCCATAGTTTGTTTTTCTCCCCCCTCCTCCCATAGTGCGGCCGAAACGCTGAGAACTTCGACCGATTTTTCACCCGCCATCCACCAGTGCTAACACCACCCGACCAGGAGGTCATCAGGAACCTCGACCAGTCAGAATTTGAAGGATTTTCCTTTGTTAACTCTGAATATATAAAACTGGAGATGAAAGACTAAAAAAAAAAAAAAACCCCACAAACGTCTCAAGTCGTCCCCATGGTCCATACAGGGGGCTGTACATGTGTAATCCGTCCCGGGGTGGCATGCTCGCCCCCAGATTGTTGAGTATTCATAACCATGCCATCTTGCTGAGTATGTCTGGTACAGCCTTGCTGTGTATACAGAGCCCTGTTGTCCATTCCTTGTGTAACCCCCTTAGGATGAGAAGAAAAAGAGGCAATGTGTTAAGTCACATGACTAAGACGTCGCATTGGCTAGGTAGACCAAGAAGACTTATTACAAGCCAAATTCTTCCCTGGGACTAAAAGACTTTCTATTCTCGCTATATACAGATAAAAAGAAGTCGATACTATTGTGTGGCCCTGGTAGAGCATGTTTTTCTTCGTCAAGCTCCAGATTTACAAAACATATGGGTTCTGCTCATATGAGAGTCAGGGGGCTGTGCAGTATTAGGAAAACATGGCCGCTTTCTTCTAGAACAGCGCCACTCCTGCTCATTGGTTGTATCTGGTATTGCAGTACAGCTACATTCATTTGAATGGAGCTATGATGCAATACCATACCCAACCTTTAGAGAGATGTGGCACTGTTTTTTCTAACCCTGAAAAGAGATACCAATTGTGCTTTAACCATGTCCTTGCTGGGGAGGTCAAGTAGGACACCTTGGTTTGATTTATAATCCTTCCTATCCCAGGCCAAGGCAAGTCTGGAGGGTCTCAGTGGCCAGGGTTCTGCCAAATCTCTTGTGATATCGCAAGCTCGGTTCTGTCCCTTCCCTTATCTCCTACGCTCCATGTTTTCCCGAGCTGTGCTGCCTGTTTTCCACAGTATATTTCCAAAGGGGCCAAAGCCTATCGATGACATAAAAATTCAGCAGATGTTCCTGTGTGTGCGAGACCCCCATCATCATCATCATTTCCGCATGAGTGAAGAAGATAATGCACTAGCACAGCGAATGCCCCAGGCTCCTCTACAAATTGGCCAGTCGGCATGCAGCCTTAGCCAACCATTAACTCCTTACCCTCTTCACAATCCTGTCCCGGAGCACAGGGCCCCCGCACTGCCCGCTCGCCGCTGCTCTGGTGTGCACATCAGTATTACACTCCCGTCCTTTGCAGACATAACCCCACAGATATTTGAGGTCCATCCTCCCTTTCGAGCAATACACACCCCAAGACTTGCAGTCATGACATATTTTCAATATTGGGGCACTGACCAGTGTCGAAACTCTCCAAAAAGCTGTCAAATGCCCCCCTCAAAGGTGACTGCCAGAAAGTGAGATCTCACAGTTCTGAAAATGTCTGCGGCTGTCCAGCCATGGCATGCTGGGAGTTGTAGTTTTGCACCAGCCGGACAGCCGCAGGTTGTATTAACACTTTGTTGCAGATCACATTACACCCCAGCACTGTTATTGCAGCAATCCATATTAATTTTTTGTTTTAAGAACAATGCTAATTTTGGTATTTTTATGCTGGCAGAAGATTAATCATAGCAATAATTGTTTCCAATAGTGATATGTCTGCTGCTCTTTATATATGCAGTATTTGCAGCCATAGGCCCCTACTGGGTAACCATAAACCCCATCAGGTAATAACGGTGCTCAAATACTAGTGGACGTGGAAAGCTTAGGCTTCATTGACCGGAGTAGGGGTCTTCACACACATTGCTGTCCATGTGGGTGGTCTTTATGGAATAAATACATGGGCTATATCCAATGCACTCATAAGCCATGGCTGCAGGGGGCAGCTTATCCATCCACTATGCTGCATAAAGTACCCTGGCCAAGGCAAAGGGGCTTGATGGCACTAGGGTCTGCTCTTCCCATCAGGAAAATAATTCCCAGCATATACAAAAGCTGGGCAGTGTATAAAACGAAGTCTCTGGGCCATATGACTTGTAAGGTGATGTAATAAGATGCATGTAAAGAAGTGTTCTAGTCCCAGGCTATAGCAATACAATGCAGCTCGCCTCCTTAGGATACGTCCACACTACGGAGCTCTTGCGGATAAATTGCCGCGCTTGCCCCCTGCACTCTGGCTTCAGTTCCATAGACTCCATTCCATGGTCAGGTGGATTCCATTGTCTGCCCGAAGAATGAACCTGTTCATTCTTTGGGTGGACAGCAGAATCCACCTGACCATAGAATGGAGTCTATGGGACCGACGGAGAGTGAATCCGCGAGCAGCGGAATCCGCAGCAAGTTATCCGCGAGAACTCTGTACATATATGGTAGATCAAGCACAATCTAATGGTATACAGCCTCCGCACTTAGTGGCAGACCCTTATACCATACCACTTCTCCAGTGACCTAGCACGTTAGAAAAAGTGTCACCATAACATTATTTGGCTATGTTCACACAATGTACGGACAACAGCCATTGTTTGTCACTCAAAAACAATGGCCATTGTATTGAGTGTCAAACAACGGCCGTTGTCGCATTGAAAATTGCATTAAAATCGATGCACAACAGCCTGAAATAATTGACATGAACGACCACATCAAACAACAAATACATTGTGTGAATAACGTCCGTTGTTAACTTTGACTTCAATGCAACACATTTCACCATGAAAAGAACAACCATTGTTTCATGCGAAAACAACAACCGTTCTTTTTATAAAATGTGCATTTTGTGAAAATAGCCTTAGGCTATTAAGTTGTTGCAACGGCCGTGATTAGTGCGGTACTTACGTTGTGCTGCAGGCTGAGGGAATCTCAGCAGGAGTGTATACACATAGTATACGCTCTGGCCGGGATCCCAAGCGGCGCTGTAGAAAACTGACATGTCAGTTTTCTGCGGCCACTATTCATTGAATAGCGGACGCAGAAAACCCTGTCAGTTCACACTATGGAGCGTGCGGCTCCGGCAGCACGCTCTATAGCGTGCAGTGGGGGGTTCTGATGCGGGTGCGCATGGATGCACCCGCATCAGAACTCAACGGCGCTAAAGATCATCTGGCCAGTACTGCACTACCAGCCGGGATGATCTTTTCTGAGACCGGCTGTTCTATTACAACATGTGAACATAGCCTTAGACTCTATTACTTATCCCCTCAAATTTATCCTCCTAATAGACAGACATGTTTGGTTGTTATATAACAGGGAAGGGGAACCTTTGGCCCTCCGGCTGTTGCAAAACTACATTTCAATCTTGCCTGGACAGCCTAATCTGTTGGGAATTGTAGTTTTGCAAGAACTGGAAAGCCCTAGGTTCCCTATCCCTGTTATATGGGGTCGGTGAATAGTATAAGATGGATGCTGTGCAGTGTATGATACAAGGTTGTGCACTAGGTGCATAGGAACAAGCTGTAAACATGTATACAACACAAGGCAGAGAGGAAAAGCCTTAGTCTTTGGCGCCCCTGACCTCCTACATAGTTCTAGACAGCACAAGGCCCCTTTCTGTGCTATGGCTGTGTATAAGAGTATACAGAGATCTTCCTTCAGTGGTGGCTGTGGATATGAGTAGACAGGTGCGTGCATGTTACATGAGACTGGGGTGACTGGTGTATGGAGGAGTACCAGGGAATCTTCTCATCATCAGGGTCTGAGCTTCCAGTATAAGGGGCCTTTTTTACCATTGTATATGATTTCTTTAGACTATTTTCAGCACATGATGATTTTGGGACATCCTGTTTGGGCGACTGTATTCATCCTCTGTATAAATGTCTTGTGCCAGTTTAACTTTTCGTACTAATAAAAATTGAATTTATGCCAAGTTTGTTTCCATTGGAGGACGTCCCTGCAGCTAGAGCTTAGAGGGTCTATCCCATAGAAAATGCAGTCCCGTCCACAGGCACCACGTTTTCCAGAGTGGATTGTTATACTGTATGTGATTGGAGGAAGAGATTTAGTAGATTTAATAATTTATTTATTCAAAGGGGTTATCCGGGTAACAAAAACAATATTCTAAATGACCCCCCTTCCCAATACCACCCTATGTCTAATATACATGTATAACCTATCTTGCACCCTTTTCCTGTTTTTTTTTTTTCTGGATGTCTAAAATCATCTTTTTGTCCACTCTGACAACATGCTGCTCCCTCTTTCCCCCTCCCTTTGTAGTCACAGAACATGTGATCTTTTTGTGGGCCGGGTAAGCTGTCTGTTGACTTGGTAACCCTGTCCCTAGGAGACATCATCTGCATCATCTCCATGCACCTGTGCTGCTTTCATAGACTTACATGTGTCCCTGAGCCTAGGTTTCTGTACAATGAAGAGTTATAGTTCTATCTCTGCTTGCTACCAGTGAATGCAGGCATATGTACCTGTCTTTGTGCGTTAGCTCTGCATATTGTAAGTGTTATGGATGTAGAGTCTTGATAGCACTAGAATGTTTTTTCATTCTACACCATGAACGCGTCAGCTCTGCTTACATCAGTTAGTATGGAATACATACCGGGGTGATGTGATGCAAAATCAGTGGGAAAAAAGAGCAATGGGCAGGAAAGAAAGCTAAGGGGGTGAGTATGCAAACAGACCGATCAGGGAGATGCATGATGGGGAATGTAGTTTCCTATCTTGGATATAGATCGTCTTTTAAGAAAAACTTGTAACTCAGGATTGGCAGCAGCTAGGAGACGGCTCAAAATACTCAGGAGGACTTGGTGAGTAATGGCCCTATTACACCAACAGATTATCTGACAGATATTTTTAAGCCAAAGCCAGGGATTGATTTGAAAAGAGTGTAAATCTCAGTCTTTCCTTTATTACCTGTTCTCTGTTTATAGTCCATTCCTGGTTTTAACTAAAAAAAAAAAAATCTGTCAGATAATCTGTTGGTGTAATAGGGTCCTAAGACCAGCTAGGGAGCATTTCTTAGCTCTTAGGTGGATAACCCCCTCTAAAGCCCCTATTTCACGGGTCGTTTTGAGGAGCAAACAAGTGCTCTCAGTGCTCGTTTGCTCCTCGTTCCGCTGCCGCCGCTATTCAACATGGCTGCAGCGAGCGGGTGAGTGCGGGATGGGAGGCGGGGAGCTGCGGGGGGGCTGCCCGGGTGATCGCTGATCGTCCGGGCAGCCCATAAGATACAGCAGCGTCTGCTGCCGATGCTCCTATTCAACGGAGTGACGGCAGCAGATCGTTGCTGTATCAGTCGCTTGTTTTTCAACATGTTGAAAAACAAGCGACTGCAACGATCAGCCGACATGAACGATGTCGGCTGATCGTTGCACTCTATTCTACGGGACGGAAGATTATCGTCCGTAGTGGCCGATGTCGGTCGAATACGGACGATAATCGTTCCGTGGAATAGGGCCTTAAGCCTCTGCATTTTCCATCTTTAGGAGTCCTGTGGGTGGACCTACAGACAGTGGGTGGCAGACTTCCCTGTGTAAGTGTGCATAGAGATAACTGTTGTCCACCTGGACTTGACAGTTATCTCTGAACACTCCTAAAGGGTAGGAGATAGGGTCCATTTACACAGAAAGATTATCTGACACATTATCTGCCAAAAATTTGAAGCCAAAGCCAGGAATAAATGAAAAATCTCAGGCTTTCCTTTATGACCTGATCTCTGTTTATAGTCTGTTTCTGGCTTGGGCTTCAAATATTTGACAGATAATCTTTCTGTGTAATGCTGCGTTTACACGGAACGATTATCGTTCGAATTTGCACGAAAACGATCGAATTCGAACGATAATCGTACCGTGTAAACGCAGCGAACGATCAAACGACGAACGAGAAATTTTGATCTTACATGTTCTTAAATAGTCGTTCGCTAAAAATTCGCAGATCGTTCCGTGTAAACAGTCATTCACTGATTTAACCAATGTGTGAGATAGGCTTAAGCGATCGCAAAACAAAATTTCCGTACGATATATCGTTCCATCTAAACGCTGATTGTTATAAAAAAAAAATTGTTACTTCGAAATCGTTAATCGTTCAATCGGGCGAATTATCGCTCCGTGTAAACGCAGCATAAAAGGACCCTATCAGTCACTGATTAAGACCGCTTACTAGACTCCTAAGCATAAAAAAAAAAGGTTTTAATGAATGAATTAATAATTCTAGTGATTCTCCTTCAACAATAATATGTATCAATCTGCTCAGTTCTTTTTGCTGAAAAACATGGTGTTTGCAAATTCAGCATGACAGGTCCCTTTAAATCAGAAGACCCATGTGAACAGTGGAAATCAGCTCTCCACATACTGGTTATGGAAGTGTACAGTGTAAAGCATGGAGGACAGAGAATTATTATTATTATTAGCGATCAGATGGGAGGTGGAGATCACATTACCCAGACTTCACTAGTGACTGTGAAGAACTAGAGTGCATGGCAAGATTTCCAAGAGTTAGGCTACGTTCACACAGAGCAAAAGGGGCAGATTACGCGAGGAAATATTTCCGCCTGAAATCAACTGACGCTGAATTCCAAGCAGAATGTAAGCAGAATCCCTGCGTATTCCGCTAGGAAAGTGTTCAGCTCGTAATCAGCTCTTGACAAATTCAGCGAGTATTTGGCGAGTAAACTAGACTATACCAGAATATATACTAGAATCCTCCTCCCCCTTTTATCTCCATTTCCGCGCTAATTCAGCGCGTAATTTCCGCTTGTATTCCGCGCTGAATACGCGCATATTCCGCGCTGAAACAGAAAATCAGAGCCCCATTGATTTGTATAGGATTCCGCTAGCGGAAGAATGAACATGTTCATTCTTCTGGCGGAAAGCGGATTAGGTCAGTGCGGAAATTCCACTGTGTGAACTGCAGAGCAGAATTTCCATTCAACACAATGGAAATTAGCTCTGCACCTATTTTAACGGCTGAAATTTCAGCGCTGATTCAGCGCAGAAATTCAGCTGCTTTTGCTCTGTGTGAACGAGCCCTTATAGTGTATTAGGAAAACATGGCTGCATTCTAACACAAATTGCACCACAACTGTCCGATTCAATATTGAAAACTGGGCTGAGCTGCAATACCACATACACCCTGGGGACAGGTGTGGCACTGTTGTTGGAAGTAAGCAGCCATTTTTTTTTTCTAATCTTATACATCTTGGGATTTAGATGCTGGGAGGTTTGGATAAGGTGACTGGGCAGCTGTGGAGCAGGACTGGTAATCCCTGGGATCTACAAGCATGGAGTCACATTCTACAGTATTGATGGTTTTGTCTTAGTGAGGAGTCCATAATGGATGTAATGTCTCTGACAATCACCAGTGATTGGCTGATGCGGGTCATGTGAAGTTACATCTCTGTGGGCGCTACAGGGAAAATGAAAGCTGCCCACAGCAACCAATCAGATTGCAGCACTCGTTCTTCAAAGACACTTTTACAAACTGCGTCCTGATTGGTTGTTCTGCGCAACAGCTTCAATTGTGCCCCTGACAATTATCCTTGCTGCCTAGTCATATAGGGGAAACCATCAGCTGAAGGCAGAAGAAGAAACGTCATGGTAAGTTTAATATAAAGTTTTGGGGTTTTTTATCCAATTTTTTTAACAATTTTTTAGTTTTTTTTACTTTTGAATTTTTCTGTAGTTTTTTTTTTCTTTATTTTTTACTGTGATTTTTACAAACTTCTTTGCGTGTGTGTGTGTGTGTGGTAACATTCAGCCTTAAGTCTCATTTACACTTCTGTGTTCTGGATCTGTATTATTTCAGTTTTTATTCAGCGAGAAAATGGTGACCATACATTTAAATAGTTTTTATTCAATACACACACAGTTATGTTCAGATGGTGTTTTATTTGATTGTGTGTTAGATTTTTCTTTAACAGTTTATTCTACCGGTTCTGTTACTTTCCCATCCGTATTTGTTGTGTGTTGTTTTTTTTTTATTTAACCCTTTAATGACCAAGCAGTTTTGTTTATTCATTGTCCCCTTTAGTTTTTATTTTCCTGTCGACTTACCCATATGAGAGAGAGTGTTTGTTTTTTGTCGGACAAGTTGTACATTGTTATTGAACCATTTTCCGGGTACATATGGCTTTCTGATCACTTGCTGTTGTGTTTTTTTGGGAGACAGATTAACTAAACACCACAAAGTCTAACAACGTTTTTTTTTTTTTCTTTTATACTTCTATAAAGTTCACTAGGTGTGATAAATACTCATATAATTTTATTTTTGTTTGGGGCTGGGGGGGGGGGGCGGTATTTTTATTATATTAAAACTATATTGGCAAAATCTTACTTTTTTATTAGCACCACAAGGGGACTTTGACTTGCAATCTCCCATTCACTCGTATAGTACACTGAACTTCTAATATAGTGCGGTGTATTATGCGGTCAACCTTACTTAATGGGTGACCTGTCCAGTCCTACCACTAGCTGTCAATACATGTTATACCTGGGAGCTTTCAATAGGCCTCAGAGGCTATGGAAATCATGTGACCAGATGCCTTTGGGAGTGACATGCCCAGAAACCACTTGTTGCAATCCCAATGGGACCACGGCATCTAAGAGGTTAAACTACGTAGAGTAAGGATTTTGCTGCTCCATAGTTACAGCAGGAGCCCTGCTACATGCAGCAGCTGATATTCTGCACAAGATGCCATAGCTGCCTAGGGCAAAAGGTGTATTTTGGTCATTAAAGGGTTAAGAATTTATAGTTTGGGTTTTTTATCTGATTTTTTGTTGTTCTTGCTGGAATACAGATTTAGAAAAACAGAACAACTGTGGTCATGTGTACTGTGCTGAAACAGAACATGCATTATAGATTTAATCCATTGACTTCTATGGGGCTAAGATCGCTGCTAATTTAGAACGTGCTGCATATTAAAAAAAAAAAAAATCTCTATAAAAAATAGAAATGTGAATAAAATCAGTGACACTGGAAGTGTGAATGAGCCCTCAGTGAGTTGGACTAAAAAAAATGTATGTACAGATTTTGCATAGTTCACACTGTTTCTCTTTTTTTCCATCCTATATCTGTGATATCATTAACACAGCGGAAATATTGTTAAAGGGAAAGTCACAGCATCTACCCTGCTGTTATATCCCTATAGCGCAATTTTGTTATTGTGAGCCTCAGCGCTGTTTTCGGAGAAGTCTGGACTTTATTCATTATGTAAATGGGACAGTTTGCTGCCCTGGGGGCGGGGCTACCACCCTCATGAATATTCATGTGATCATACCGCAGCCCAAAAAACTTTTAAAGTTTAAAGGGGTATTTCGCTCAAGCATAACTTGTTGCTTCCCCCAGTTCTCAGCTGCTGCTTTCTGCTGAAGACACAAAAATCTGTGTGTGAGCTTTTCTCTCTGTCTTCCTCTCCTCCCCTTTCCCTTCTGAGACAGCTGATGTAAACAAGTCCCTGGCAGGCTTTATCTGAAACTTTTGTAGCTTCTTTGTAATGCTGGGAGGGTTATTCTGAGGTTAAGTTTCTGATAAACTCACTTTTGATTAATCCTTCCAGTATTACAAAGTTGCAGATAGGGACCTGTTTACATCAGTCCTCAAAAGGGAGAGGGAGAGAAAAGCTCTCACACAGGTTTCTGTGTCTTCAGCAGAAAGCAGCAGCTGATAACTGGGAGAATGAGACAGAATAAATAATAACAAGTATGTAAGAATTGTTAGTCTCACCATGGGCAGCAACATATCAAAAGTTATGTTTTAGTGGAATACCCCTTTAAATAAGTAAATATAATGACCGGATTCTGTGACGTCACGTTGTTTCCTGCCTGGCATGTGAAAGGATTCTCTCCCATTGGCATTAATAGTTAAATATTTCCACTGGTTAATGATGGGAAGTGGTGTCCATGAGACTGATGCAGGTTACTGGGGGTGGGGGGTGTAGTGGGCTAAGCAATAAGCTCAGCCATCTTTGATGGGAGCTTTAGTAGTAACCCTGAGGGTGCAGCTAGAGGAGTGCCCGCTCTGTTACATCCCTATATCGTGAAAGAGATCACCGGGGCCTACATTCGTACAGCGTGCTCTGTGTAGCATGGTAGAAGGGTTGTCATGGTAACTGTCAGAACATGTGAGCTCTGGGCATCTTGCAGAGAGATGGGTGAAGATCTGCTTTTGCTGCAGGGATTTAACCCTTCGTGCTAATGGAGGCGATTCATGGCAGAGTGGGAACGTCCTTCTGCTCTGATACGAAGCGAGCTGGAGCTAAACGTACAATGACACGCGGGCGCTCTATAGATGCGGGGATAGTACGACATTTATACCTCATCGGGGTAAGGAAGCTGGGACCATCGCTCTCGCATTGCTTCATTATCTCATAGGATGGGAAACGGGGTCAAATGAAAACCTATGGGGCTATATGTGGGGTCCCATAACGGGTGGCTTCACTTTAGTTACCTGTTTGTAGATCTTATGGTGCGTTTACACAGAGAGATTTATCTGACAGATTATTGAAGCCAAAGCCAGGAACAGGTCTCAAAAGAGAGACTGAGATTTCTCCTCTTTTCAAATTCCTTCATGGCTTTGGCTTCAATAATCTGTTAGATAAATCTCTCTTTGTAAACGCACCATTAGTTTTTGACATCCATTGGTGATTTAAAGGGGTTTTTCATGTCTATAACATTGATGGTCTATTCACAGGATAGGCCAGTAATATCTGATGGGTGTGGTGAACAAACCCTTTTAAAGGGGTTATCCCGTGCTACAAAAACATGGCCACTTTCTTTCAGAGACAACATGACTCTCGCCTCCAGTTCAGGTGCGGTTTGCAATTAAGCTCCATTCACTTTAATGGAACTGAGCAGCCAAACCCCGTCCAAGCTGGAGACAAGAGTGGGGCTGTCTCTGGAAGAAAGTGGCCATGTTTTTGTAGCGCTGGATAACCTCTTTAAGGGAGTTGTAATTGGAAGAAAAAATATGCAAAATAGCTCTCACACCACTTAGACAAAGTGGTATCCCTTTCAGGTCATCTTAGAACATTGACTGAGGATATAGGCTAAGCCAATGTTCTAAGACTCCTAGAAGGAATGAAACACTGATAACATGAGAGCTATCTTGCATATCCTTTCTTCCTAGAATTCCCAGCGGAGCAGGAGTGGCCTTTAAGTTTCCACACATCTTTATGACGGACTCCTCGTAAAGAGATTTAGTATCCCTTTGACCCAAGGGACTTGTATTGAAATGGAAAAACATTGCTGTGGTGCCACCCCAGTCCACAGGTTGTGTGTGGTGTTGCAGCTCAGCCCATTTGCATCAATACAACTAAACCGCAATTACAAGATACCTGTGATGTCTGGAACAAAAACAGCCACGTTTTTCTAATCCTGGACAATCCCTTTTTGGCCTGGCAGGTCAACAGTCCCAGATACGATCAGGTTGGGTTTTCTTGTCCGGTTTGGAGTCAACGTAGTGGAAGGGGTGTCTGTAAGCCATAGAACTCCCCTACCTACAAGCACCCCATCCAGTCAGGTGCCCATACACATACAATGGCTGTTTGCTGAATGTCAACTGTTCCTCCTGACTGTCCCATACATGAGCATGTTAGTGTGTTTAATATAGAATATACCATTAGACACTGCTACTTGCGACTTATCGCCCCCGAGAAGAAAGGACATGTAAAAATCCAACATGATTGATCCTTCTTTTCCCTGAAATCCACTATAAACAAAGAATCAAGACACCCCATATACAATTTTGTCACATTTGGCTGTTTTTCCTTTGTGTTTGGCCACCTTTAGATGGTTGTTTTACATGGCCGTGCCGCATGGTAAAACAATGTGATGACAACAGACCCTTCCATCTGTTTCTACCGCAAACAAAAAGTCCAGTTTTATTAAAATGTTTGAAAAGCAAAAAATTCTGGTCATTGGACTTACATTACGTTTTTGTTTGACCCAATCCAATAGCAAGGTTCCCGTAAGGTGGGTTGTACAATCTAAGATCAGTGTGGCCGTTCAGTGGAAGCATAGGCATTTTTTCCCCTTTAATTTAAAAAAAAAATTATAAATGATATCCATATTAGCACTGAGCTTGGATGCTGTGTAGGATGTGAGTGTGTGCGCGCGCGGTGGATGGTGTGATGGTGGACGCCGTTGTGACTGTGTCGGATTCCTCCCATCATTTCCATGAACATTAATAAGTTTCCACGGGGCTGGAAAAGCAGAGTCAACATTAAAATAAACCATCAATTTTTTTGTATGGTAAAATGGCCCCATTCCGCCATCCCATCCATCTCTCCTGTCCCGCCATCTCTCCAGTAACAAAGAGTTTGTTCACTTCTTACCTCTGCAGAAGGACAAGAGGGACACCTCTAACTTTGACAAGGAGTTCACCCGTCAGCCCGTAGAGCTCACCCCCACAGACAAACTCTTTATCATGAACCTGGATCAGAATGAGTTTGCCGGATTTTCCTACACAAACCCGGAGTTTGTGATCA
Organism: Dendropsophus ebraccatus; assembly: GCF_027789765.1. Classification (NCBI taxonomy): domain Eukaryota; kingdom Metazoa; phylum Chordata; class Amphibia; order Anura; family Hylidae; genus Dendropsophus; species Dendropsophus ebraccatus. The sequence continues at coordinate 98,616,807 of NC_091462.1, read as the reverse complement.
CTGTGTAGCAGGAAGAGAAACATCTAACAGGAACCTTCAAACCCAACTATGACCTGGTGGGTAGGGCTTTGACCCTTTGATGCCAGTACAGGGCTCTCAAGAATTTCCTTGGGCTAACATTAACCTCTCTATATGCAATTAAGGTAGCCGTCGACCAGACCCAGAAACCCGGCAGCTATGATGTCCAAAAACCTATTTACAGAGTGTGGATCCTTGACATATGGCTCGTGAAAATCTAAGCAGATGTCTAGATGTGAACGCTGCTTCATAAACACAGATGTAGTAGAGCTGAGTTTATTTGGCATAATGCGTTGTGAGCAGTGTGTGCTGTGTGTGGTCCACCCTACTGTGTGTCCACACGTCAGCACTAGAGATGAGCAAACCTGGAGCATGCTCGAGTCGATCCGAACCCGAACTTTCGACATTTGATTAGCGGTGGCTGCTGAAGTTGGATAAAGCCCTAAGGCTATGTGGAAAACATGGATATAGTCATTGGCTGTATCCATGTTTTCCAGACAACCTTAGAGCTTTATCCAAGTTCAGCAGCCCCAGCTAATCAAATACTGAACGTTCGGATCGACTCGAACCCGAACCCGGTTTGCTCATCTCTAGTCAGCACCAATGTGCTGATAATATAGTGGTTGGTGCCCCATTTATCTGATATAGAGCTTTAAACCCTCATAGACATAAAATGATAAGATTTCTGTTTTGTTGTACAATGTGTTTCCCAATGACTACACAGATGGCTTAGGACTAGAGATGAGCGAACCGGGTTGGGGTTAGAGTCCATCCGAACCCGAACGTTCAGCATTTGATTAGCTGGGGCTGCAGAACTTGGATAAAGCTCTAAGGTTGTCTGGAAAACATGGATACAGCCAATGACTATATCCATGTTTCCCACATAGCCTTAGGGCTTTATCCAACTTCAGCAGCCCCAGCTAATCAAATGCCTAAACTTCGGGTTCGGATGGACTCGAGCATGCTCCAGGTTCGCTCATCTCTACTTAGGACTAGAGATGAGCAAACCTCAAGCACACTTTGGTTAGTTCAAACCTGAGTGTGCAGCATTGGATTACCGGTGGCTGAAGAAGTTGGATGCAGCCCTAGGGAGTCCTGGAAAACATTAATATAGCCATAGGCTGTCTCCATATTTTCCAGACTGCATCCAACTTCTTCAGCCACCGGTAATCAAATGCCGCACACCCAAGTTCTTCCCAAAGCTGCATGATTTCTAATACTTGTCTTATTACATGAGTGGAAGAGACCCAAGAAGCTTGTATAGCATTAAATGGGCTTTAAAAACATAAAAAAAGGGGGGGGGGGGGAGATCTCAACACACTCAAACAGGTGATAGGTACACATTAACAACTTCTTTTTTTTTTTTTTGCAGAAATCAATAGTACAAGCAATGACTCTGTAATAGGTTTAGTTACGCAAAAGGGCGTTTGTTTTTGTACTCAAAAAGCTTCTTTCCTACCTGCCCCCCCCCCCCCCCCCTCCAGGAAGAGCAGACAAACAACCCTGCAGTTTGGAGACTGACTGAACACGTAAAACGCTGGATTCACAGGTCAGACTGCTCAGTGCTGGTCTCGGAGCTTAGTGAGGTAAGATGGCAGGATAGCAGGATGTTGTGCTGTGCCTTTTCTCCTTTCTGTGCTCACTCTCCTCTCGACCCCTCCCCCGTCCATAGAGCATAATGGACATAGAAATCCTGCTTCTTCTGAAGTGACAGAAGTACAGAAGGAAACCTTTGCTTAATAAAACCTGTTAGAGTTTCTTAAAATTGCTTGTACTATTGATTTCTGCAAAGTGACATTTAAGGACAGTTTACGTGACACATTAAAGTTACACTTTAATGTGACCCATTCTTTGCACTCTAATGACAGTACAGATGGTTTCCAGGACTTTAAATTCTGGAGGCTTATCCATAAAATAGGCCACCAATGTCAAATCAATTAGAGTCGGACTTCCGTCACATCTGCAAAAACAACTGATCAATGGGGTTGTGGGGATCACCTTTTAAAGGGGTTATCCAGCCCTACAAAAACATGGCCACTTTTCCCTCTACTGTTGTCTCCAGTTCAGGTGCGGTTTGCAATTAAGCTCCATTTACTTCAATGGAACTGAGTTTCAAAACCCCACCCAAACTGGAGACAAGAGAGGAGGAAAAGTGGCCATGTTTTTGTAGTGCTGGATAACCCCTTTAAGCACAACTGGGTAGTGGCTGTACCTAGTATTGCAGCACAAGTTATTGAAGTGAATGGGACAAGTTGCAATACCAGGTACAGCCACTGTTGACTGTATTGAGCTGTGACTGATAAGTGTGCTGTGCCACCAGTCAGACCCACTGATCTAATATTAAAGCACAGTTTAAAGTATTGAAGTCCCAGAATACCTCTAAAATCTGGTTAATTAAAGGGGGTAGAAGAAAGGGGGAATTGTATTTTTTATTATTCCCGCTCTCTCGAAGCTGCACAGACCAGAAAGGCGCCGTTTCTAAAAAAGTGTGGAGACCCTTATTTCTAATTGCAGGCAACTGAAGTATATGTAGGGATTGTACAGGATTATATAAACATGGCTGCTCACTCCCAGAAACAGCACCACACCTAGCATGGCCTTGTATTGCAGCTCAATTTTATTGGGGTTGACTGGGACTGTACTGTAATACCACCTACAACCAGTGGAAGGGTGTACGTAGCACTGTTCTTGGGGGGAAAAAGCAGCCATGTTTTTTCTAATCTTGGACAACCCCTTTAACTGTGATGAGTAAAACAACCTGTTCAGTTCTGCTACATCTGTAACTAAGAGGTTATAAATGTGTCTGTGCGTTTTTGGTGTAGTCGTGCCTGTGACATGTGACCAGATGTATACAGCAGGTTGGACTGGTACTACTGTATATACATGGAACTATAAATGATACTGCTCTGTAAAGCCCCAGCTCATTGTTCCGGTGGATTCCATCGCTCATCCCCGCCGGCGGCCGTGTGCATCTCCTCCTGTGACACAGACTCCATTCTATGCACAAGCAGATTCCGCCATCTGACGAAAGAATTGACATGTCAATTCTATTAGCAGCCGAGGAGTTTGCCCGACCATAGAATTGAGTCTATGGGACGTGCGGAAATGCGCGCGGGCGCGAGTGGGGACAAGCGACGAAATCCGCTGGGACTTCTCCATGCGGATTTACATTGCAGGCAATACTGCTGGTGTATACATCTGATCAGGCTTAGATGTCGTGTGGACGGAGCCTTATAGTGACCTTCAGGCATAAGCAGTCGCTTACTGTCTGCCTGATCACACGGTCTGCATGCATCTGCTCTGGCCTCACTACTATAGGGCAATACATTACCCTTAGGATTGATTCACACGCAGCAGACATTTCTGTCCCATTCATCTATCACTGAAACCGCCTCATTGAAGTCAATGGAAATTATATCAATTGCTAAAAGAGCGGCTACACAATCTGCTGCGTGTGAATGGACCCCTGTCTCGCAGATCAAAGTTCATAGGGTTAATCACTGGTAATTGGTGCAATGCACTCTCAGTGTATTATCTGCAGTCCTCCCGAGCTTCTCCCCAGCTTACCACTATCCCTTTCAATGATTATCGTATATTTAGGAGCTGATGGGTCATGGATACCAGCTCAGACCTAAAGCTGTAAGAAGCTTTCAGCACCGTGATCTTAAGATTACATGATATCCTTTGACCAAGAGGCAATAGATATTAGAAGGTGTAGTATGAAGTTAGAAAAACATGGCTGTTTTCTTCCAGAAACAGTGCCATCCCTATCCTATAGGCTGTGTCTGGTATTACAACTTGCTTGAATGGCATTGCTGCAACACCCCATTGTCATTTCCTGGGGCCCTGACCCTATGCGCTGTCTATCTAGCTTTGCAGACTGACTTGTAGGTGTCCTCTGGATATTATAGGGGGGCTTGGCATGTTCTGTGCTTTTTTAACACGATGCTCTCGTAGCCGCACTTTACATGCCGGTATTAATGATGAATATAGCTTGGACAGCGCTATTAATTATGTACATGGAAATCTCAGGCCAGCTGCGGAGCCTCCCGAATTCGGTGGAGATGTGACATTACTTCTACAAGACTCTAAGTGATTCGGGAACAGTTACTTACAGCCCGCACTTCAGGTCTGCTCTACGTCTACCGCTGAGTGTATCCAACTCTGCAAAGCCAAACTTTTACGTTTTATAGGGCACTATGTCCCATCCATTCACGTTTTAGTTTTTTTCTATCCGTACTGCGATTGTCCTGGCCCGACCCAGACTGAAAGCATTATAGATCCTCATAAAGTCCCATGCTCGAATCCAATCGTACAGCATTTGGTTACCGGTGGCTGAAGAAGTTGGATTCAGTTCTAGGGAGGCCTGGAAAACATGGATACCGCCATATGCTCTAGGGGTGGGTTCACACTATGGAATCCGAGGAGATAAGTTCCGGTGGTTTCCATCGCTCCTACCCACATATCCGCCCCGTCCCATAGGCTCAATTCTATAGGCGGGTGGATTCTGCCGTCCACAGAAAGAATTGACATGTCATTTCTTTTGGCGGATGGTGGAATTCGCCCGTCTATGGGACGGGTGGAGATGCGAGCCGCCATGAGCAGGTACGAGCGACGGAATCTGCTGGAACTGATCCGTGCGGATTCCGTAGTGTGAACCCACCCTCTTTATGTTTTCTGGGACTCCCTAGGATAGGACTGCAACCAAGGTCTTCAGCCACCGGTAATCAAATGCCCAATGATCATACTCCTGACTTATTCCTGACTTTTCCTCGTAAATTTGCATCAAAAACTTCATGTGTGATTTCAGCCTAAGGGTGGGTTCACACTACGGAATTCTCGCAGATAAACTCAGCGGAATTCCACCGGCTGTACGCGCTCACGGACACGCGCCTTTCCGCCGGCTCCATAGACCCCATTCTATGGGCTGGTTGATTCCGCATTCCGCCAAAAAAATTGACATGTCAGTTCTTTCGGCGGAATACGGAATCAGCCGGCCCATAGAATGGGGTCAATGGAGCCGGCGGAAAGGCGCGTTTCCGTGAGCGCGTACAGCCGGCGGAATTCCGCGGAGTTTATCCGTGAGAATTCCTCAATGTGAACCCACTCTAAAGAGGCACTCCAGGAGGAAGTAATTTACACCACTGTGTTCTTAAAGGGGGAGGAGCATGACACAAAGATTCTTGCTCTTTGGTCCTGAGTTCTTGTCTTGCCCTGCCCCCTCATGACCTACACTAGGTATAAAGTATGGTGTTGGTTTTGCCTGGAGTGTCCCTTTAAACATCATATATCAGCCTGGATAGGGGATAGGCTGCAGTATCTACTTACATTCAGTTGCCCAATTAAAGGGGAGATCTCATTAGAAAGTCGGGCCCCTAGCACAATAAGTTTATTGTTCCACACCTGACAAAAAGCTGAGTTTGCTAAAAGAAGTCACAGTGTGCCACTGCAGGGATGACTCTATCTTGGTTCCCACCAGTTACTATGAGGTCTGGGGGCACTGCTACCCTAAAGCTGTCATTTTCACCTGTCCGTATGATACTGTCTGCAATTACGTTAACGTTGACAGTATGGTACCCATTGATTTCTATGGACCCTTTTACACATCTGTAGTTTTACACATCTGTAGTTTCTATGGATCCATAAATACTGGCAACCATAATATGGGCTGTATTTATAGCATTGATCCACCCATTTCTATTAATGGGATTGTACAAATGCGGACAGGGAGAGATACGCACATTACTAATTTATGAAAGGACCCTTGGGTAGCTGTTGTTTAGCTGTTTCTCCTGATTTACCCCCATTCAGGTGCACACTTGGATCAGCTGAGCGTGCATGGACTGTGAAACTAAAGTTTATTGCTGGATTAATATGGTAGCCTATTGCTAGAATACAAGGAGACTAATATAATACGAGAAGCCTATGGAGCGCGGCATCTACGGGTGTTCATTTCCATGTTAAAGGGAACCTATCATCACTCCCGAGTCATTAGGATGACTCCCCACAACGTCCCTCCTGGCCTTGATTGATAAATCACTCCCTATCCATACGGGCAGAGGTCTATCAATCACAGCTAGTGGGGTGGAGAGAAGCCACTGAGGATCTTCCTTATGACTTGTGGATCGAGCAGCATTAAAGTGGTGACCGGTTCCCTTTAAGTCGTATTCTGGGGCCCACGGTTACTTATTATGCCACTGAACATAGGACTAAACAAGATTATACAACTTAATGCAAATCATGTCATCAGTGCCAACCACTACACCGCTGTATTACAGCAACCAATCAGATCTCAGCGCTCTGCTCTCTATTTGCAACGTCTATGCTCTTTATTTGCATCACGTTCCATAAATCTACATATTCAGCTCTGCTACATCTGTACACCAACACTAAACATCCTTTGAAGATGACTGCCCGGCAGCAACGTTACAAGTGTTATCTAATATAGTTATAATTGATCATCATGGAGAAGAATCTCTATAGGAGACAAGTGAACGGAGGAGGCGATTATCTCTCTACACTTCTTCTCCTTCCCGAGCTCTTATGTAAGACGTTGTAGTGGCAGATCTTCCCTCCTAATGTAAGTGTCTGAAAAGTTTTATTGTCCCCTTAAACACATTAGCTGCTCTGATAAGCTTGAATTGCACAGGCCTCTTAGGAGACGTGAACATCCCTGCCCCACATATCCGAATGGTATCTGCCTCTCGCTCTGAGTCACCAGTGATTAGTGCAAGGAGAATCTCTGCCCTGATCATGTGAACGTGTTACGGGCCTGGGCTGTTCACATGTAACAGGGCAGCATGTTCGCTGTAACTTTCTTAAGAAACAGGTTGACATTTTGTGCCGGGGGTGTACATTAAGGAGAGTGGCCCCATCCAGCTGTCATTGGATCATACCACCATGTCTCCTCACCCTGGCACACGAGGGGCCAAGAGCTTGTTTACCCCCTACATTCCCTCCTCCCCTTTATTTGAAAACGTAAGGGGGAGGAGCTTAAGGCAGGTTTGTACCGCCCACGAGGAACGTAGATGGGTAAACCTGAGCTTCAGGGACTGTTTCTATGCACAGGGTCCATGGGACATTGCTGTTAGTCAGACATCCAGGCCCTGCTGCCATATGTTGTACCATGGTAGGTGGGGGGCTTCAGGTGCCTTGATGACCTGGGCACCAGCACCTTCTCTAGTTTATATATTGGGCACCTTATGGCAATGTTATTGAGCAATACCACAATGACAGGTGTAAATAGGTTGGTTGGTGCCCTGTGGGGAACCTTCTAAGATTGACCCTTACAATATATATGTAAAAAAGATAATGTATATGGAGAAATGTGATCCATATGGGTTCACTAACCAAAGGGAGAGAGAAGAATGTGACCCTTACCCCAATGCATTCTTACAAGACCTGCTGTACCCTATAAGAGTCATATGGATTTTTTTTTTATTTTATGTCCCCATGACAATACTTCCTGCTCGATGCTCTAGCAGCTCATTGTTATCATAGGAACTCTGGACCTCACATCATCCTATCAAATCCAGCTTTCATTTTGAATAGGGATCTGACTAGGTTATGTCTCCCAAAAGCCCTATTGTAGGATATAGCTTCCAGTACACTTGGACAAGGAGTGTTGTCATGGGGACTCAAAAAGGATCTTGTAACAGCCTCTTGGCGAAGGGAGTATGTTTCAATATATTTTTACAATTTTACATTAAAGAGATATTCATATTACTTGAGTACGTATAACCTACACGAAAGTATCACATATGCAAGAACAGAGATTTTGGTTACGATTTATAGATGATTTCCTATGCACATGACAGCTCGTACACCCCAGTCCTTGTGATGAAGATATAATCCTGGCACCCATGGTTAAAATTCAGAAGCTTCTTGTTCAGAATTATCCATTGTGCCAACTGAATTCTGTGGCACTAGGGGGCAGCGTAGAGTAGCCTAGGACTTGTCTCCTTGGTATATTAAACTTTTAAAGGGATTATCCTGGGTTAGAAAACCATACCGGAACCACCCCTATCCCCAGTTTGTGTATGGTATTATAGTTCCGAATTTGTAATACCACACATAACCTGAGGATGAGCGTGGCGCTGTTTTTTTAAATAGTCAGTCATGTTTTTCAAACCATAGATAACCCCTTTAAACATGGAGGAATGTAGTCATTTGCAACTTGTGGTCCTCCAGCTGATAGAGAACATCACCTTTCAGCGTGTTCTACGAGATGTCCATGCTGGGAGTTGTATTTTTTTAGCCGTAAGTTGTGAACCACTATTGGACTTCTGGCTGGTTATTAAAGGGACATCCATCTAATAAAGTAGTAAACTTCGGGTGTTTCTCTGGTATTTCAGTGCAGCAGCAGTAAGTTCCTGATATAGAAGCTGCCTCCCAGCCAGAGATTAGTCTGATCTGAGATCTACTAGGGAGATAATAGACGCTTCCACTTTTTGAATTTTATGTCCGTAGTGTCTCTTTAAGGCAGTAGTGTCCAGCGGTTGGGAGACTACAACTACAATCAGGAACTGTAGTTCTGCAAACCTCTAGACAGCAACAGGTTGGAGACTTCTGCTTTAAGTGTAAGCTGAGAATTCTGTGCCCATGGACTGTACCACGTGACATCTTCAGGGTGTTGTCTGACTTCTTCTTAACTTTGTGTACTATGAATTATTACCTGAATTTAGGGCTTGGACTCTGTGGCCTTTAATGTTCGCAGGTGGCAGATACGGCCATTGTCTTCCATATGTCTGCTGATCTATTTATTCTTGGGCCTCCTGTACAAGATCTGGTTACTGCATGTATGATATGAAAAAATAAAAGAAAATCAGTCTTTTAAATGAAACCTTAGTCCTTGTGAGTTATTTGGACACACGGGTGCATGGGTTGTTACTGGGTGCCCATCACATGACCATGGATTTCAGCCCTCCAATGTAGCCAATAACATTTCCATTCACAGACAGCAAGTGGAGATCTTTAGAAGCAATTGATATGCAACAAATACACTTTATTTATTTTTTTTAAACTGGAGAGGAAACACCTTGCAGGTGTCAGTCACAACTGGAGTGATGGTATACCGCCATATGGAGTCTGCTAAATGTGCAGCAATATGGAAATTCTGACGCATGTTTGATCCTAACATTAGAATACATTTCCTCAAACAGTGTCGGACTGGGGCATTTGGGCCCACCAGAGGAATTGATCCTGGGGTCCGCCAATGAATCTCCCATATACACACAGGATCTTTGTCCCCTCTCCTCCCATTACTTAGTTTGGTGGGGCAGCAGCTATAGAAACTGGTAGTTCAACAAGTCTTCCATGTAAGAATGATGGAGACTGCTTTGCTCTTTAGTGCAGCAGAAATATTTTTATCCCCTTCTCCATATCTGCTCCTCCTCACAATCCTGGCTCTGAGCTCTACAGGCAGTCCTTTCCTCCTCATGGCTTGGTGTTTGCTTTGATATACATTGTCAGCCATGACACCTTATATAGACAGTCGCCCCAAACCCTGTCCAATCAGCTGCATTTAATACCAGTGACTCCAATAAAAAAAACAGCTCAAATGAAATGGGAGGAGCCAGAGCTGAATATCATGTCATAACAAAGTTTCTGAATACTGAGGCTGTCCTCCCACAACTGAAACCACCGCCCCCATATTCTACAATGGCCACTTGGTGTTGCAAAAAAACAGCATATGGCCATTGGACTGTGCAAGGGGTGTGGTTTAAGACGTTTGTAGAAACATAGTTGTAAGTAAATGCTAAATTTTAGTTTGTCCTTTTTTCTTTTTTTGCAAACATTTTCAAATTATTTTAGGGTATTGAGTGCAGATTGACAGGGGAATTGATTTTAGAACACAACATAACAAAATGTCAATGCCATTTTTGCATAAAATGGAGAGAAAAAGTTGCAAGAATGTAGTGTGAACCCAGCCCAAAAGGATAGGGGAACTGAAGATAACTGCATTCTACATATAACACAAATAGAAAGGTCTAACCCAGCATAAGGCAGTGCTCGAAAACCACTGCAAAACTCCCATCATGCCCCAACAGCCGAAGGGTAGGTAAGTGGTAGGTAAGCCACTGGTCAACTCCTATAGAACGACATATGTAAGCTGAGGCATGAAAGACTCATCACCAATTCCCAAAGAACACAATCTTAACCCATCAGAAATCCAATATGGCTGACCCTTCTCTCTCCCAATATTATCTATCGGGGGAGAATTGAAAGGCTTGCCCTTATGGTGTTTTACCTCAGAGCTTCTAGAGAACATCACAGTGGGTGATGGGGTAAGTACACAAGCATTGTCCTCTTCTAGGATGCCACCATCTTAAGGGACCCAAAAAGCTGGGTTGTCTTGAACTCTTTTGGCCATGTGCATTTGGAGTCACCAGTTTAGGACCATGGATTTAGATGCCTCCATTAAGAACCAAGAATAAGGGGGAGGTAAGGAAAGGATCTCACAAACATATGAGGAAAATGAAGGGATTATAAGGAGATACGGAGATGAAACATGGCTGTCAGCTCCTCCGCTTATCAAAGTTGATGTGAAGAAGAGAAGCTCATTAGTTTTGCAAGCCACGACCTAGCTCCGCCATCATCTCTGACCTTCAGCCGGATTCCCCTGCAGGCGATCTCATAGACGTTTCATCTGCACTATAATCCTATTCTACTCATTATTCTTTATTTAACTTTCTCCTCAAAGCGTTGGCATCGAATCAATTAAAAGGTGGCACGAGAAGCCTGTGCACTCCTCGGCTGCCCCCCCGACGCTCTCTCCCGCACTTGTTGCTTCAGTGTAATTGTGATGGAGGAGAGAAGAAGATGTGATAAAATGTCAGGATATTAAAAGGTTCCTCTGTTTATATTCCCCTTGTATCAAGATCCGTCCATTATTCCAGAACAGCGGTGAATGCCAATTAACTGAGTGCCGAGATCTTCTCCGACTGACATGAAGGAGCTGGGTTGAAATCTTATATCGGCCGGCTGCTATGACTGAATGGCCACCGACTCCCCACCAGTCCTCCACATGAACTCTAAGGAGGTGGCTTCTGGGTCCCAACACAATCTCTGTTAGTGAAAAATATACATGGCAGGAATTCTGAAAGTAGATCACACTTTTATGCCAGGGATGCCCATTTTACTCCATTGAATACCCCTAAAAGCATTAGATGGTTGGAAAGTCAGACTGAAATCGACAGATTAGACATGTCTTCTGTGCATCCTTAGACCTCTAGTGATCACCTGTAAACTGTGCTGCAATCTGGCATCATGAGTTCTATCTCCTGCAGCACCCCCACAGGAGAAATGAGGCATTACACAATGCCAAACTGGTGTCCAAGTAATACATGGATGTGTTGGGTTCTCCAGACTGCTCTGGCCTGGCTAATACGTGAGGATTCTAAACAGGAACTCTGCTTCTTATCTCTATTTATTCCTTAATAGGGGTTTTCTGAAAGAGATAATCCGATTCATATGGCTATATCCAGTGCATATATATACACTCACCTGCCACTTTATTAGGTACACCATGCTAGTAACGGGTGGTCTTCTGCTGCTGTAGCCCATCTGCCTCAAAGTTGGACGTACTGTGCGTTCAGAGATGCTCTTCTGCCTACCTTGGTTGTAACTCTTGGCTACTTGAGTCACCGTTGCTTTTCTATCAGCTCGAACCAGTCTGCCCATTCTCCTCTGACCTCTGGCATCAACAAGGCATTTCCGCCCACAGAACTGCCGCTCACTGGATGTCTTTTCTTTTTCGGACCATTCTCTGTAAACCCTAGAGATGGTTGTGCGTGAAAATCCCAGTAGATCAGCAGTTTCTGAAATACTCAGACCAGCCCTTCTGGCACCAACAACCATGCCACGTTCAAAGGCACTCAAATCACCTTTCTTCCCCATACTGATGCTCGGTTTGAACTGCAGGAGATTGTCTTGACCATGTCTACATGCCTAAATGCACTGAGTTGCCGCCATGTGATTGGCTGATTAGAAATTAAGTGGTAACGTGCAGTTGGACAGGTGTACCTAATAAAGTGGCCGGTGAGTGTATATAATCACACATAGCTTTGAAATGCCCCCCCCCCCCCCCCCCAAATGACCCCATTGGGTCATGATCATGATCAGCTAGGCTAATGCGTTTCGATGTCTCTCAGTCATTCTTTAGTGTTAACCATGATCATTTTATCTTACGGCCCTTTTTTGCATGATTTAGGGTACAAACCCACTTGACGTATTTGCTGCGTGAATCAGTCTTAAAAATAAGCAGGCAAAACGCAGGTTGGCTTTATACGATTGTTCTGCATTAAAATACGCAGTTGCGTATTTTTGAAGCGTGAAGCTTGTTGTTAGCAAAGCATCAGTTGTTAACAACCTGTGCGAAAAACGCATGTAGCTTCACGCTTCAAAAATACGCAATTGCGTATTTTAGCGCAGAACAATTGTATAAAGCCAACCTGCATTTTGCCTGCTTATTTTTAAGACTGATTCACGCAGCAAATACGTCAAGCGGGTTTGTACCCTAAAGCAACATTTTGCCCATGATGTCCTTATTCTTCAAGAGGGAATGAATCTCTTCTTATTGTGATAGCAAAGACCTCAGTATATCAGTTCATATGCTATACAGCATACATATCTCTTAAAGGGTAGTTCAGCTAAAAAAAATCTTTTAAATCAGCTGGTGCCAGAGATTTGTAATTTACTTCTATTAAAAAATCTCCAGTACTTATCAGCTGCTGTATGATGTTAAAGGGGAAGTCCAGCAAAAACTTTTATTGAAGTATTGTATTGCCCCCCAAAAGTTATACAAATTACCAATATACACTTATTACGGGAAATGCCTATGAAGTGCTTTTTTCAAGGCTTCACTTCCTGGATAACATGGTGATGTCACTTCCTGGATAACATGGTGATGTCACTTCCTGGATAACATGGTGATGTCACTTCCTTGATAACATGGTGATGTCCCGACTCCCAGAGCTGTGCGGGCTGTGGCTGCTGGAGAGGATGATGGCAGGGGGACACAGGGCACTGGAGGGACACTGAGCATCCCTCTGCCATCATCCTCTCCAGCAGCCACAGCCCGCACAGCTCTAGGAGTCGGGTCGTGACATCACCATTTTATCCAGGAAGTGACATCACCATGTTATCCAGGAAGTGAAGCCTTTATGCAGTAGTAAGTGCAGGGAAAAAAGCACTTTATAAGCATTTCCCGTAATAAGTGTATATTGGGGATTTGTATAACTTTTGGGTGACAATACAATACTTTAATTAAAGTTTTTGCCGGACTTCTCCTTTAAGGATGTGGTGTTTTAGTTCCAGTTCTATACAGTGCTCTCTGCTGCCACCTCTGTCCATGACAGGAACTGTCCAGAGCAGCAGCAAATCCCCATAGAAAACATCTCCTACTCTCCAGACTGGCCAGGTACCAGTGCTCCTAGGAGGCCCACACGGCTACCAAATGTTGTGTCTGACCATTTAGCAGTATGCACTTGTATGTGAGGAGAACATATAGTTGAATGCAGCAGGGTGATTGACAAGGCGAGAAGAGCATTGAGGAATACATACCAGGGGGAGTACCTGCATGAGATGGTGCTAGAGGGGATGCCTACATGGAGGATACTACCTTTTTGGGGGGTGAAGAGGGGGGAGTTGCCTGCATAGAGAGGTCTAAATACTAGATAGATGCACAGAGGGGAGTCTCACTTCTATATGAGGGCATAGAGGACCCTAACTACTACTACATGGAAACAAAGGGAAATAATAACGATATTGGGGTCACAGAAGGCCTAACTACTATATGGATGCACAGAGAAGCTGAATTTCAACATGAAGGTACAGAGGGGCCTGACTACTATATGGGGGTGCACATGGAGGGTCTATCTTCTATATGGAGGAACAACGGGGGATAATCTATGTTAGGGTATAGATCGTAGCCTTTTTACTATATGAGAGCACAGAGGGACCCTACGAACTATACGAGGGCTAAAATTGGGTCTAAATACTACATGGAGGCATAAATTGGCTGCTCTCATATACCCTGTACACCAGGATTATCGGGGCTGCTCTCATATACCTTGTACACCAGGATTATCGGAGATGATTTCTCCTAGATATTTAATGTATTGTCATGTATTGTTTCTATGAATTAGTAAAGTAAATATTCCATTTAGTTATATTGCAGTAGTCTGGCTTTTTTGTATATAGGTTATTTAGTATAGTTGCCTTGAACTCCATGGGACTATTTATTGTTATTACCCAGCATTTGTACTATACATTTACTCTATTGGTAGTGCGGATATACCCTTCGGGTGTTGCCTATTTGGTTATTGACCATCAGCTATGGTGTAGTCCTCATGCTGCCCAATAGATATTACACAGATAGATATGAGATAAAGAGATAGAAGAATGGATGGATGGATGGATGGATGGATGGTTGGTTAATTAGAAAACAAACCCTGCGCCATAGCTTCCTCTATGATGTTTGTGGTATTAAAACTTGGTTGCATTTTTTTTAGTGGAACTGAGCTGCACTACCACATCCAAGCTTTGGAGGAGAGTGGCACTGTTTCTGGACAAAGGCAGCTATGTTTTTGCAAAGCTGGATAGCCCCTTTAATTTTTAGTGCTTAGACTTAGGGTACGTTTAACAAAACACAGTAATCACTGAACTCAGGGAGAACAGTGAAAAAAATTCCAATGAAGTACTCAATCAAGAGTCTCCACTGATGCCCCCAAAAATTTAAATATGCAAAACAAGAGTCCGTGGAGCCTCAGTTACGAGTCTCAAAACACGGGATAGCCAGATATCTCTAGCCTGTTGCCAACGGGGTGCCTCCATGATGGGGAGAGCACCACACCACCCTGATAAATAACCCCTTAAGTCCCACTCGGTTGCGAGTATTGGAACATAGACAGGGAAACAACAGGGTGGCCCCTTTTGTCAATGTCTAACTCAAGGTGCGAGTATTGCGATCATGACAAGGGCTTGCAAAGGCAGGCTTCCACCCACAGACAGCCGTTTCGGGGTTTTTGCCCCTCGTCAGTGTGGGGTAGGATTCTGGCTAGTTGGGGCAATGAAAAATCAACCAACAAAACACAGTAATCACTGAACACAGGGAGAACAGTGAAAAAAATTCCAATGAAGTACTCAATCAAGAGTCTCCACTGATGCCCCCAAAAATTTAAATATGCAAAACAAGAGTCCGTGGAGCCTCAGTTACGAGTCTCAAAACACGGGATAGCCAGATATCTCTAGCCTGTTGCCAACGGGGTGCCTCCATGATGGGGAGAGCACCACACCACCCTGATAAATAACCCCTTAAGTCCCACTCGGTTGCGAGTATTGGAACATAGACAGGGAAACAACAGGGTGGCCCCTTTTGTCAATGTCTAACTCAAGGTGCGAGTATTGCGATCATGACAAGGGCTTGCAAAGGCAGGCTTCCACCCACAGACAGCCGTTTCGGGGTTTTTGCCCCTCGTCAGTGTGGGGTAGGATTCTGGCTAGTTGGGGCAATGAAAAATCAACCAACAAAACACAGTAATCACTGAACTCAGGGAGAACAGTGAAAAAAATTCCAATGAAGTACTCAATAAAGAGTATCCACTGATGCCCCCAAAAATGTAAATATGCAAAACAAGAGTCCGTGGAGCCTCAGTTACGAGTCTCAAAACACGGGATAGCCAGATATCTCTAGCCTGTTGCCAACGGGGTGCCTCCATGATGGGGAGAGCACCACACCACCCTGATAAATAACCCCTTAAGTCCCACTCGGTTGCGAGTATTGGAACATAGACAGGGAAACAACAGGGTGGCCCCTTTTGTCAATGTCTAACTCAAGGTGCGAGTATTGCGATCATGACAAGGGCTTGCAAAGGCAGGCTTCCACCCACAGACAGCCGTTTCGGGGTTTTTGCCCCTCATCAGTGTGGGGTAGGATTCTGGCTAGTTGGGGCAATGAAAAATCAACCAACAAAACACAGTAATCACTGAACTCAGGGAGAACAGTGAAAAAAATTCCAATGAGGCTCCACGGACTCTTGTTTTGCATATTTAAATTTTTGGGGGCATCAGTGGAGACTCAGGAGTGGCGCTGTTTCTGAAAGAAAGCAGCCATGTTTTTCTAAGCCTGGATAACCCCTTTAAGACACCTACAGTTTTTCAGAATAATTTTAAAGGATATTTAATCCATTGAGGCCGCAGTCTCGGTGTGTATAAAGGGATGTATTCTCACAGGGTTCTATAAATGTAGGTCTTCCACTGATTACACCGAGGAAATCCTCTTCAATGAACCATTCACAGCGAGGGGGGTTTGGACGCCTAAGAGTTAATAGTAGGGGGGGAGGGAGGTGTTGCCTGCTCTAGGATTCTAAGCGAGTTAGTCAGATTGACGCTTCTCCTCTCCCTGGTACAATGAGATGAGATTTGCTTTACAATTTCAATCAATCAAGTTTGTCGTGGCTTCACTCGGGCAATTTGTGATAGCGCCATTTACATATCGCCAAAGAGCCACGGAAAAAAAAAAAAAAAGATTTACGTCATTTTTAATTGTAGCAGAGCCGAGTCTGACATGTAATCATCTGAAGCGGGAAGCTTCAGTCCTGAGAAGATCAATGATGTTACTGACTCATCGTCTAGGGGAGATGGCTTTATGCCAAATTGACTAATTGAAAAAAAAAAATGATAATCGGTGTAGCAGAGCTGTATTTGTCACAACTTTTGCAATGCAGGTTTTCTATTTTAGTGCAGGTGATCATAAAAAGGATGGAGGTGATGACCACTTCAGCTCTGCTACATCTGCATAGGTGGTGGATTGTATGACATGTAGAGATCGGCAACCTGTAGCTCTCCACCTGATGCAAAATTACAACTCCAACACTCAGGGCATGCTGGGAGTTGTAGTTTTGCTGCAGCTGGAGAGCCACAGGTTGGGGATCACTACCCTGTTGTAATATTATTATGGCAACCATGGACTGTACATCTGATTCTCACAGTATTGTCGCACTAAGGCTTATGGTAATTTGCAGTAGATCACGTCCTTTCATGATTAATTGAAATGTTATAGTGATGGAATATTCCTTTAAGTTGACAAAATCCCTTCAGGTCAATCAGAACTCAGCTTTCATTACTCCTACCTGCCAGGTAAAATGAAACCTGTGCTGTGATTGGTTGCTATGGGCAACGAGGCCTAGCGCTTTATCTGCCCTCCATAAACCCTCCATAACTATGCTTGTTTATTGAATGACAGATCCAATTGGCGGGAAATAAACAAGACGCGATTGCCAATGGGATGTTCTAATTTCCATTAATCAGAAGACGGCTGAGTTAATCGCTTTTAATTTTTATTAATCAAATATTTATTAAAAGAAATGTATGCTTATATATCTGTCACTCTCAGCGGCTGCAGCCTAAGGGAGGGGGGCGTCAAAATACAGCGATACAGCGCGAAGATGAAGTGGGGGGGGTGGGGGGCCGTGATAGAGAGATGGAAAATAGATAGAGACATAGAGCTAAGTCTGTTCCAGAACATAGAAAAACTACTTTTATTCCAAACAATGAAGAGTCAAAGAGGCGTTCCACCTGTCTCTAATACCTCCTTAGTCCCGTCCCCCCTCCCATACCTGAGCCTGTTTGGGACTTAAGGCCCTATTCCACGAAATGATTATCGGCCGTATCCGGCCGATATAGGCCGTTCGGGCCGATTATCGTCCCGTGGAATAGGAGGGAACAATCAGCCGACATCGTTCATGTTGAAAGACAAAAGACTCGTACAGCAACGCTGCTATATCCTATGGGCTGCCCGGACAATCAGCAATCAACCGGGCAGCCCCCCCGCAGCTCCCCCTGGCCCTCCCCGGGCTCACCCACTCACTGCATATATCATGTGTCTCCTTTACCTTAGGGCCAGTTCACATGGAGCATAACCAGTGGACAGGGCCGGTTTTAGACTAGATGTGGCCCTGGGCAAAGTTAAAGGTGGGGCCCCAAATGCTGAAATATTTTAGCAACAATTTAAGGTCCCCATACATGTTACTCTTTTGTTGGTGGTACCTGTTGCTCCTGGTGGGTTCGGCTATCAGTGTAAGGTGTATGGGGCTCTCTGGACAGTCCTCTGACAGATGATATCAGTGGACATAGGGGGTCGAGCTTGATGGAAAATCAACGCCCAACCTCTTTGTTCTCAGAGAGATAAGCCGCCATCAGATCTGTATGGCTATGGCTTTCCCCTCTCATAGAGAACACAGGAACACTCAGATGTGCCAAATTTCTGTGTATGGGGAGGACGGGACCGGATGGGACAGATAATTGTCAGCTGAAGGATTGTTCAGCCAGCAGTTATTGGAAGTGTACGGCCACTTTTAAGGCCGTATTACACGGCCTGATATTCCGCAGAAGCGAGCGCCAATCTGGTAGAATGGAGCTCGCTTAGAGAGCCTACTACATGGCTCTTTTATGATGCAGCAAAAGCTATGGAGGAGATTTATCAAACTGGTGTAAAGAAGAATTGGCTCAGTTGCCCCTAGCAACCAATCAGATTCCACCTACTTAGAATGTGAGTAATGAAAGGTGGAATCTGATTGGTTGCTAGGGGCAACTGAGCAAGTTTCATTTTACACCATGTTTGATAAATTCCCCCCCCCTATGTGTATATATACAGTATATCATTAGTGATGTGTGTGCAATCCTTGCTGTATATAGTAAACAATAAAGATATATACTACCTGATTAAGGTCCCCCGGTGTCCTCAGGCCTTGTCTGTGATATATACTACCTGATCATGTTCCCCAGTGTCCTCTCAGAGCGATAGCGTCCTGATTCGGACAATTTTCGCTCCATGTATTAGGGCCCTTACTCAGTTCAGAAGGTTACATGCCGGGACTGCCGCTATATGCCAGGACTGCCGCTACATGTCAGGACTGCAGCTACA